>NW_028252880.1:0-52882 GCF_964263255.1 Lissotriton vulgaris
TTTCCCTAAAATATATATATATATATATATCAACTACACCTCCTCTTCAGGAATGAATACGCACTCGCAGGAACTCTTTTCAGATTATTTATCCACAGCTTCCAGCATGATAAATACCGACGCGTTTCGCCGCCAACTGACGGCTTGCTCATGGTTGATATTCACATTGACATCTAACTTCCTTTAAGGAATAGTTACCAAACACACGTGATTCGATCGCAACTTCCTATAATACTTGCTAAGCATCACGGGTTTTGTAGTTTGTTCAATTATTTGGTACACAAGTTTCTATTTACAAACACCAAATTGCGATTTCACAGATAGCCAATTCCGGTTATCATGTATATATAATGCCCCACAGTATCATATTGTTGTTTTTAGTGCCAAAAGGTTTTAGACATTATCTCACCCCAGATTTCATTACTTTAACCAATGATGGTATCGGTCTAAACAATTAAAATTAATTCATTATCCTCATTCTCAATATGTTTGATGTGTGTTTATGGGGTGTAGCCCTCTAGTGGGCAATTATAACATGGTGATTATTGTTGAATTGAAGTCCTCCAGTGGGCTCTTCGGATTGGCTTTTATAAAAAAAACAACCTGACAAATCATTTCTGTTTAAAGGCTTAGCATTGGTGTTTGGTCATTCCCACATCCTCTTATTTAACCCGGGTTTTCAAAATTACAGAAGCTTCAACTTATGTATGTTTAGCACCCCCCATACGACTGTTCAACAAATTGGTGCATTTTTTCTTTTTACAAATGTACATAAAGTTCCTCGCTCTGGTTCAGACCGTCCGGATATAAAGTTCGAAAGTTCAATATTTGTCGTGATTCCCTGCATCTTAATTTTCGCTCTCTGTCCCCTCCTCTCTCATGAGGGACAATTGTCTCTAGAGCGTAAAATTTTAGAAGTTTCCAGTCCCCATTATGCGCAGCTTTCATATGTTTCGCAACGGCATTCCCTCTATCCTTGTTTGCCGTCGCTCTTACATGTTCAAGGATTCTTTTTTCAGTTCTTTCTTTTTTTTTTAACAATTTTTATTGTCAGGAATTCAAAAGAGATATTTATAATTTCACTTGTATGGCACAGTGCCTTATTAGTAGCATGTGTAGGTCGGAGAAACAAACAGAGCATAACATGTGTCCTTAACCATCCAGTTCTGCCACGGTCATTGCACTGAGTAAGGAGGAGTGACCAACATATTCAGATCGCATCAGAAGTCTGCTTCCCCTCCAGAGATCAGTTCCTGACATTACATTTCTAGTGTATTCATCCACAACTAACAACGTAAAGTTTTTTTTTTTTTAGAAAAAAAAACAAAAACATGAAAACCCAACTATGGTCATCACTGAGGAAATGAGTGTGTTCATCTACAAACATTCATTTGCACGTACATTTGTTCAGCATTGCGCCCAAGGTAATGTTGCGTTCCCGCAGCCTCCCGGTTACCCCCATCATTCCTTTAGTAGACCCTTTTTTTGCGGTTAATCCTCGTCCTCCTCCGAGTCTGAGTCTTCACCCTCCGGTAGTGGCTCACATGGTTCTCCCCTATACGTGTTCCATGGCGACCATACCTTATTCCACTTGCGGGGGCATGCCCGTAACACATACACTGCCCTTTCTTTTACCATTAGGAGGTCCATATTCCTTATCCACCCCGCCACCGTTGGCAGCTCCGGAGCACCCCACTTCTGCGCAATGTCTCGTTTGGCCACTGTTACCGCCAGCGTAACCCAGAGTTGTCCATACCTGTTTAGGTCTGTAGGGTCCCAAATGTTCAACAGGCATTTACGGGGTTCAGGCAGGACAGACACCTTGACGGCCTGGGAGATTGTGCGCATAATCTGTCTCCAGACTTCCCGGATCTGAGGACATTCCCATAATGTGTGGAGAAGAGTTCCTTCCTCCCCGCATCCCCTGAGGCAGTATGGGTGTGGTGCCCTCTGTATTCTGTGAAGCAGCGTACGGGTGTAATAGGTGCGATGTAGAATTTTGAGTTGCACTAGGCGGAATCTGGCCGAAATGCCCACCTCTCGCGGTGAAGCAAGTGCCCCATTCCATTCTGTATCATCCATCTCACCCAGTTCCCCCACCCACTTCTCTTTGAGTTTCTGTGTTGGGTCTGGCAGGTTATTAATCAGTTTTTTGTACGTGAGTGAGGTTGCCTTCTGTTCCATAAATTCGGTCAGCAACCTGTCTTCCAGTGGTGATGATTCCGGGAGTGTGGTGTCGGGAGGGATTGCTTGCAGTAGGGCGTGACGGATCTGCACATACCGGTATGTTTCTGAGGTGCCCAGGCCGTACAGTTGTTGTAGCTGGGGGAAAGGAATAACCGTGCCTTTGTCCCAAAGATCTCCAACCACCGAGATCCCTATGGTATCCCATCGTGTGAACCCCTTACATGTCCGCAAGTTTCCCAGTGATGTAGTGTCCCACAACGGAGTTAACCTAGTTATTTTTCCCTTCCATCCCATACGTGACTGTGCTGTGTGCCATAGCGTCGCCGTGTGAAGCGTTGGGCCCAGTAGGGTCTTCACTTGCGCGTGGTTGTATAGCGCTGAGAGCATGCCTTCATTCCCCAGTTGCGACCAGTCTGCCTTATACGCGGGGTCTTCCCGCGTGACGTGAATCCATTGATTAATTACCTTAAGCTGGGACGCCCAGTAATATAATTGGAGATTGGGCAGTGCGATTCCCCCCTCGTACCAGCTCTTCACCAATTTGTCCTGCGCTATTCGCGCCGGGCCGTTGCTCCATAACAGATTGGATATCAATGCAGCGACCTGCCGGAAGTATCGCGGGTTCACTACATAAGGGGAGTTCTCAAGCACGTACAGAAACCTTGGGAGGGCCATCATTTTATATAGTGCCGCTCGCCCTAGGAGGGTCAGCGGTAGCGTTGCCCAGTATTTGACGTCCGCACGCAAGCGCGTCAGAGGTGGAAGTAAGTTCTCGGTATAGAAGTTCGCAGCATCGGTAGTAATAAAGATACCCAAGTACTTAAATGAGGTGGTAGTTATCTTTAGAGGACATTCGGCGTGCAGCACTGGACCCGGGCCTTTGAGTACATAAAGTATGGATTTGGACCAGTTCAGGGTGTAACCGGATGCCTTGCCGTGTTCATCGCATAGAGCCAACAGGGCAGGGACCCCCTCGTTGGGATTGATCATATAGATCAGCATGTCATCTGCGTATAGGGAGATTTTGTCCTCCCACCCTTCTTCCCAAGTGATGCCTCGGAACAGTGGTGTCGCTCTGAGCATGATTGCCAGAGGCTCCAGCACTAGTGCAAATAGAAGGGGCGATAGCGGGCATCCCTGTCTAGTTCCCCTTCCCAGCGGAAAGGTGGGCGATATATGGCCATTCGCAACCACCTGCGCAACCGGCAATGTGTAGAGCAGCCGCACCCATGCAAGATATTTTGGTCCGAAACCCATTCGGGTCAAGACTGCAAACAGGTACTCCCACTCCACCAGGTCAAATGCCATTTTGGCGTCTAGGGAAAGGATCACAGCTTGGTCCGTAAGACGATGTGCCTGTGCCATCACCCCGTGCACCCTTCGTAGGTTTAACGCTGTGCTCCTGTGTGGCATGAAGCCCGATTGATCGGGGTGTACCAGGGTGCGCAGATGCGGGGTCAAACGACTGGCCAGGAGTTTCGCCAAGATCTTCGCTTCGGTATTGAGCAAAGAGATGGGCCGATACGAGGCGCAGTCAGTTGGTGGTTTGGCCGGTTTGGGAATTGCTACGATGGTGGCCGTTCGCTGGTCGAGTGGAAGCATTGCCTTCTCTACACTCTCATTGTACATGTCCAAGAGAGGCTTGGCCAGTACCGAGTCTGTCGCTTTATACCATTCCACAGGTATTCCGTTAGGACCCAGTGCCTTACCGGACTGTAATGCCTGTATTGCTGTTTGGATCTCTCCTTCTGTTAGGTCTGTGTCTAGTTCCTGCTGCGTTTCAAGAGGGAGCACAGGGATAGCAATGTTACCGAGAGACGCCAGGGCCTCCTGCTCTGTGACTGGTCGTGTCGGCGTGTATATCCCTTGAAAGTGGCGCGCTAGGGTGTGCACTATTCGGTCCGGGTGTGTCTGCAGCTGGCCCTCAGTATCATACAGGCGTTGTATCCCCCTGTTGCTGCCGCCCCGTTTGTCCAACCACGCCAGCATTTTCCCTGCCTTATCGCCTACATCATATATTCGGTATGCGGTGTTTGCCAGGTGTCCCTTAGTGACCGAGGTGAGGTGCGCCTGATATTGCTGCTGTCGGAGTTGTAACGCATGTGCGTTGTCAGGAGTGGGGTCTGCCATGTGAGCGGTGTTTGCCATGTGGAGTGCCAATTCTAAATTTGCAAGGTCGGCTCTGGATTCTCTTTTGTGCCCAGTAATCGCCGATATGGATGCCCCACGAAGGACCGTTTTGTACGCCTCCCAGAGTACCGAGGGTGAGGAGACCGTGCCCATGTTTTCGTGAAAGTAGTGTGTTGTAGCCAATTTAAGCTTTTTCCTCACACCAGGAATTCGCAGATAATTGGGGTATATCGGGTACAGTCTAGCGCGCTTTTGTTCTTTTGTAGTAAGGTGAAGGGATATTGGGGAGTGGTCGGAAATGCCTCTCGGTAGAATCTCCAGCTTGTCTATGGAACCCAGTCCCACCCCTAGAAAAAAGAAGAAATCAATGCGTGAAAGGCTGTTGTGGGGGGCGGAGTAGTGCGTGTATTGCTTTGCCGTGGGGTTTAATTGACGCCATACATCCGCGAGGCCTATGGCAGTTAGGAATCCAGGAAGCGTGGTAGTCCCTCTCGGGCGATCCCGTGTGGGAAAGGTATCTAATAAGGGGTCGGCTATGGCATTAAAGTCCCCTCCAATAATCATGTCACCCTCCGGGAGGTCAATAAGAAACTGCCCCAGTGCCGGTAGTGCTGTAGAGTGAAGCGCCGGGGGGATGTACACAGACACCACATTGAGGGTCCTCCCCTCCCACTGGCCAGAGAGTGCCGCAAAACGCCCCTGGTCGTCTGTCCTGCGGCTATTAACCAAAAAGGACGAGTTGTTCTTGAGGAGAATCCCTGTGCCTCTAGAGCCTGTAGTGAATTCAGCGTGCACTGCCATATTGTAGCCACGCCTATTTAGTGCTTTGCAGGTAGTCCCGGCCAAATGTGTTTCCTGAAGTAGCACCAGTTCAGCCTTATGGCGTTTGATGGTTTGCAGTACCAAACCTCGTTTAATTTTATCCCCCAACCCTCTGACGTTCCATGTGAGCAGGTTCAGTGGGGGAACCATTGTTATTAAAGGGGCGCCCTCAGTGGGTGCTGCTTGTCCTTGTTGTGCCATTTGGATCTAATACCCATGTTAACAATATGCAGTAATGTGGTAGAGCCAGTATGATGAGCTGTGCGCCGGGGTACATGGCGCTGATGTTCAGTAATGCAACTATGCTTTGTGTACACACAGTGAAGACCAGTAACCAGAACCGTAACAATAGAACTTTCCCCCCCCGCCCCCTCCCTGCTCCCCTGCTCCACGGACGAAGTCCCGCCCGCATCCCCAACTTGGCAGAGTGCGTAGTCCCCTCCCTGTGTAGTCTTACTTGCTTGTGGGGTTGGTGAGTCCCCTACAGGCACCGGCCAGTGCCCACCTTACTCAGGTCCATCAGCTCGAAGTCCCAAGGGCTTTGATCACGTCCTCTTACATATAGCTCAAGTAGTCAACCCCGGCTAGGCTGACCGGAATCAAATGGGTCCCTTTCAAGATCAGAATCCAATCCCGCGGCGGCGCCCTGCTCAGTTGCCGGGCTGTTTGCCTGGTGTTCCGTCGTCCTCTCGTTGCGGTGGTCCTGGCGGTCCCTGTGCGTGCGTTGGGGTTTGCCCGCCGGTCTCCAGCCGTCCAGCCACTCCCGTGCCACCTCAGGCGTGTCGAAAAACCACGTCTTCCCCTCGGCCACAATCCGTAATTTGGCGGGGAAAAGCATTGAATAGGGCAGGCCCCTGTCACGTAGCGTCTTTTTGACTTCAGTGAAAGATTTCCGGCGCCTGGCCACCTCAGCCGTGTAATCTGGGAAGAAGGCCAAAGTTGCGTTTTGAACTTTCACTGGTGGTGTTACCCTTGCCGCTTGTAGAATGGCATCCCTGTCCCTAAAGTTGAATAGTCTAGCCAGTACTGGCCGCGGCGCGGCACCTGGTTTGGCCGCACCCCCAGGGACCCGGTGCGCCCTCTCGACAGAGAAGAAGTTGGACAGGCCTTTAGGCTGCAGCTTGGTCTTGATAAGATCCTCGACGTATAGGTCCATGGCGCCCTTTCCTTCCGATTCCGGAAGGCCTAGGATGCGGACGTTGTTTCTCCGAGAGCGCCCCTCCTGGTCATCCAGCTTCTCCTGTAGTTGTTTGGTGACCTTCTCCATTCGCTCCATCGCTACCTGTAGATCTGAGGTGTCTTCGACGAGCGATTTTGTGACCACCTCCACTTGGGACACCCTCTCTGACATCTTCTTAAAGTCTGCTCTCAACAGGTTCACTTCGGAGGAGATGGTGCCCACTGTCGCCTGGACCTCAGTGAGGGTTTTCATAATGTCTTCAAGTGTGACTTTCCCCGCTCCGTTCGCGTCTGTATTTGCCCCGGTGGAGTGACGCCCAGGTCCCTGGGTATAGGCAAATTTATCAAGCCGCGCTTGCGATGTCGTATTCCTCGTGTTTTTGCCTGCCATCTTGTAGTGCTGGGCGCTGTAGTGTCCGGTTTGTTCAGTGGTATCAGGACCTGTGCCCCACCGGCCTCGCTATCCTCCGGGCGGGCGCTGTCGCCGTAGAATGCAGGAGCTTGGACTGTAGTGCACTGTACCCCCTTTATGCCCGGTTTAGGTCTATTCGGGGGTCAGTCTCAGTGACTCACCACGTGCGTGGTCCGTCCCCCCGTGTCTGTTACAGTATGCCTCAGCGTGGTGCTGTGTCGCGTCACCAGCGGTGTCTGGGTTGTGAGCACCTCGCTGGAGATTGTCGTTTTAGACTTTCCTCCCTCCAAATGGGCAGTATGGTCGGAGCGCCAGAGCCGGCAGACCAGATCTTCTCCTTCATGCACTTTCACTCTATGTGCCGTTATGGACACCTAACTTGCAGTTGCTGCCAGGCAGAGAATACCAACCGTCCCCCACGCAGGCTCGGGCTGGGGTACGAGTTACCGGGCAGCGAGCGAGCTGTGCGGGTTGTGGCGCATTGCGCCCTAATTTGCATTGGGTGCGGGGCACCCGGCCGCCCGGGATGCCTTAAGATGGCGCCGCCTAAGGACAGGGACGCCCCAGCCCCGGAGGGCGCTCAGTCCGTGTGCAGCAGTACGCTCTTCCAGCCCCTGACGCGGCTGCCGCTTTCCTGTCCGCTGGCCGCCGCGTTGTACACAGTGCGTGCTGGTACCTTTCTTCTGTAGGTGAGACGGGGGCGCCGGTCAGATGCAACTTTCTCCAGCCGCGCAGGGTGGACTTCCGGCCGGGTCCGCCAAGTACTCCAGGCCGGTGCTGCTGGACAGGTGGAGGCCCCGCTATGCCGTCTCCAAACGGACCACTTCTCGTAGTCGGATTTTCGCCGGGGTTGGCTCAGGGTGCGCCGCTTGCCTCTCCGAGCCGACTTCACTTCTTCGGGTGGGTGAACGTGCGGATGGTCATACGGATAATTTCACGGGCCAGTCAGCCTTGTGGAGCTCCCGAATCAAGCTGCCGCCATGCTCGGCAGTTGGCCACGCCCCCTTTTTCAGTTCTTTCTTAGTGCTGCCAATGTATTTCAAAAACAACAAGCGATGGACTGAATGTGGATCAATGTCACACACTCCCCCAGTCAAAAGATCTGGGCCCAAATCCATCGTTTTTTTGCACTCCACACCACCCTGGGTTAGACAATGGCGATATGCAAATCAGCTCTGACCCTGTTGTCCCATGGGAACAGTCCAGTCCGAACTACAAAAGCCATGTCCTTCCCAGAACGGAATCAAGCATCCGAGGACCGGACCGGTTTCGAGGTAACACCTCTCATCAGCCCGGCTAGCTTGACTCCAAGTGGTGTGGAGTGCCTGGGACCCACGTCTGGGCATCCCCAGCGCACTTAGGGCGGCAATTGCAAAAACAACAAGTGATGGACTGAATGTGGATCAATATCACACACTCCCCCAGTCAAAAGATCTGGGCCCAAATCCATCGTTTTTTTGCACTCCACACCACCCTGGGTTAGACAATGGCGATATGCAAATCAGCTCTGACCCTGTTGTCCCATGGGAACAGTCCAGTCCGAACTACAAAAGCCATGTCCTTCCCAGAACGGAATCAAGCATCCGAGGACCGGACCGGTTTCGAGGTAACACCTCTCATCAGCCCGGCTAGCTTGACTCCAAGTGGTGTGGAGTGCCTGGGACCCACGTCTGGGCATCCCCAGCGCACTTAGGGCGGCAATTGCAAAAACAACAAGTGATGGACTGAATGTGGATCAATGTCACACACTCCCCCAGTCAAAAGATCTGGGCCCAAATCCATCGTTTTTTTGCACTCCACACCACCCTGGGTTAGACAATGGCGATATGCAAATCAGCTCTGACCCTGTTGTCCCATGGGAACAGTCCAGTCCGAACTACAAAAGCCATGTCCTTCCCAGAACGGAATCAAGCATCCGAGGACCGGACCGGTTTCGAGGTAACACCTCTCATCAGCCCGGCTAGCTTGACTCCAAGTGGTGTGGAGTGCCTGGGACCCACGTCTGGGCATCCCCAGCGCACTTAGGGCGGCAATTGCAAAAACAACAAGTGATGGACTGAATGTGGATCAATGTCACACACTCCCCCAGTCAAAAGATCTGGGCTCAAATCCATCGTTTTTTTGCACTCCACACCACCCTGGGTTAGACAATGGCGATATGCAAATCAGCTCTGACCCTGTTGTCCCATGGGAACAGTCCAGTCCGAACTACAAAAGCCATGTCCTTCCCAGAACGGAATCAAGCATCCGAGGACCGGACCGGTTTCGAGGTAACACCTCTCATCAGCCCGGCTAGCTTGACTCCAAGTGGTGTGGAGTGCCTGGGACCCACGTCTGGGCATCCCCAGCGCACTTAGGGCGGCAATTGCAAAAACAACAAGTGATGGACTGAATGTGGATCAATGTCACACACTCCCCCAGTCAAAAGATCTGGGCCCAAATCCATCGTTTTTTTGCACTCCACACCACCCTGGGTTAGACAATGGCGATATGCAAATCAGCTCTGACCCTGTGCCCCATGGGAACAGTCCAGTCCGAACTACAAAAGCCATGTCCTTCCCAGAACGGAATCAAGCATCCGAGGACCGGACTGGGTTAGACAATGGCGATATGCAAATCAGCTCTGACCCTGTGCCCCATGGGAACAGTCCAGTCCGAACTACAAAAGCCATGTCCTTCCCAGAACGGAATCAAGCATCCGAGGACCGGACCGGTTTCGAGGTAACACCTCTCATCAGCCCGGCTAGCTTGACTCCAGTGGTGTGGAGTGCCTGGGACCCACGTCTGGGCATCCCCAGCGCACTTAGGGCGGAATATGCAAACACAACAGGTGATGGACCGAGTGTAGATCAATGTCACACACTCAACCCAGTCCAAAGATCTGGGCCCAAATCCATCGTTTTTTTGCACTCCGCACCACCCTGGGTTGGCTGGCATGAAAATCCCCCTGCTCATGTTCGCTGACGACACTCTCCTGATTTCACGAACCAGACAGGGCCTCCAGCTTGCACTGTCGAGGTTTGAGAGTTTCTGCAGCGAACATGAGCTGGAGGTGAACGTAGCCAAAACCAAATTTATGGTGATGAGGGGGCACAAACTGGTCAAGGCTAGGGTTACAATGGGGGATACCCCTCTGGAGCAGACCAAGCACTTCACCTATCTGGGCGTTACCTTCAGTGACACCCTAAGCTGGACTCACCAGATAGAGCTCATGACCCTGAAACACCAACAGTTGGGCGGAGTCCTGATTAAGGAACACAAAGGGTCATTCACAAAGCCTATGTCACCGCTGATGAAGATCTATGGTGGAAAGGTTTTATCAGCGGTGTTATATGGCGCGGAGCTATGGGGTGGAAGTAATCTGGAATCCTTGAAACATGCCCAAAACAAATTCCTAAGGAAGGTAACAGGTCTGCCTCAGTCAACCCCTCTAATCCCTCTTTTATTTGATCTGGGCTGCCACTCGGTGGTCGATTATGCAAAATTTCGACCATTATCATTCTGGCGACGCCTGTGGACAACGCCGGAATTACACCACTACGCAGAAGCTTGTCTGGAGGTAAAAAATAGTCCTGGAGCCACTAAAATCGGTTGGTTCAAAGATCTTAGGGCCACCTTACTATCTTTGGGCCTCATTGAGTTGTGGTCTACGCCCGAGACAGCCAAATTTCCATCAAAAAATGAGCTCAAAAAATGTTACTGGGAATGGGTGATGCATAAAATTTTCTCAAAAACGAGCTCGAGCAGTCTTGCTGGTCTATTTATGGTACATAAAGACTCACCCAGGTTAGAAAGGTACTGGGAAACCATTACCAAACCTCTGGACCGTAAACTCTTTTTTCAATTTCGATGTGGTTCTCTTCCCCTAGGGGACTTCACCAAAAAGTGGGGAACGGATGGTATGGGGTTTTGTGCTAACTGTCAGGGCACTGGGGAAAGTCTTTCTCACTTTTTGTACGTGTGCCCACTATACTCAGCCCCCAGAACCAAGTGGCTCAAACCAGTGTGTAGACAACTAGGTACCAGATCGGCAGCTGAAGCCTTGAGACTGTTAAAAACCAATCTGGATCCACTTATTGTTGTGCGGGTTGCTAAGTTTCTTGGGTGGGCATGGGTGATTAGATGTAGGTTTATTAAACACAATCTAGCGGAGACTGCCTAAACTTTTTGTATATACAGTGGTAGTATGGTCATGTACGACACCTTTTAAATTTTTGTATAGTTCTGTATGAAGTCAACTCGATGTCGATGATTTAATACTGGTTTTATATGTTATTGTGTACTTGTATTTATGTCTTTTATGATGAATTAATCGAATAAAGACTTCTTGAACTGAACTGACATCAACGAATGCAACACTACATGCTGAAAGTTTCCACAAAGCCTCAGTAAAGGACAACATACCGTATGGTGAATTTTTAAGATTACGCCGCATCTGTTCTCAAGAAAAAGATTGGGAAAAGAACAGTTGCGATATGGCAAGAAGATTCAAACAACGGGGCTACAAGCAAGGAGTGATTACAAAATGCTGGGCACAAGCCAATGTGGTTTGGCCGCACCCCCAGGGACCCGGTGCGCCCTCTCGACAGAGAAGAAGTTGGACAGGCCTTTAGGCTGCAGCTTGGTCTTGATAAGATCCTCGACGTATAGGTCCATGGCGCCCTTTCCTTCCGATTCCGGAAGGCCTAGGATGCGGACGTTGTTTCTCCGAGAGCGCCCCTCCTGGTCATCCAGCTTCTCCTGTAGTTGTTTGGTGACCTTCTCCATTCGCTCCATCGCTACCTGTAGATCTGAGGTGTCTTCGACGAGCGATTTTGTGACCACCTCCACTTGGGACACCCTCTCTGACATCTTCTTAAAGTCTGCTCTCAACAGGTTCACTTCGGAGGAGATGGTGCCCACTGTCGCCTGGACCTCAGTGAGGGTTTTCATAATGTCTTCAAGTGTGACTTTCCCCGCTCCGTTCGCGTCTGTATTTGCCCCGGTGGAGTGACGCCCAGGTCCCTGGGTATAGGCAAATTTATCAAGCCGCGCTTGCGATGTCGTATTCCTCGTGTTTTTGCCTGCCATCTTGTAGTGCTGGGCGCTGTAGTGTCCGGTTTGTTCAGTGGTATCAGGACCTGTGCCCCACCGGCCTCGCTATCCTCCGGGCGGGCGCTGTCGCCGTAGAATGCAGGAGCTTGGACTGTAGTGCACTGTACCCCCTTTATGCCCGGTTTAGGTCTATTCGGGGGTCAGTCTCAGTGACTCACCACGTGCGTGGTCCGTCCCCCCGTGTCTGTTACAGTATGCCTCAGCGTGGTGCTGTGTCGCGTCACCAGCGGTGTCTGGGTTGTGAGCACCTCGCTGGAGATTGTCGTTTTAGACTTTCCTCCCTCCAAATGGGCAGTATGGTCGGAGCGCCAGAGCCGGCAGACCAGATCTTCTCCTTCATGCACTTTCACTCTATGTGCCGTTATGGACACCTAACTTGCAGTTGCTGCCAGGCAGAGAATACCAACCGTCCCCCACGCAGGCTCGGGCTGGGGTACGAGTTACCGGGCAGCGAGCGAGCTGTGCGGGTTGTGGCGCATTGCGCCCTAATTTGCATTGGGTGCGGGGCACCCGGCCGCCCGGGATGCCTTAAGATGGCGCCGCCTAAGGACAGGGACGCCCCAGCCCCGGAGGGCGCTCAGTCCGTGTGCAGCAGTACGCTCTTCCAGCCCCTGACGCGGCTGCCGCTTTCCTGTCCGCTGGCCGCCGCGTTGTACACAGTGCGTGCTGGTACCTTTCTTCTGTAGGTGAGACGGGGGCGCCGGTCAGATGCAACTTTCTCCAGCCGCGCAGGGTGGACTTCCGGCCGGGTCCGCCAAGTACTCCAGGCCGGTGCTGCTGGACAGGTGGAGGCCCCGCTATGCCGTCTCCAAACGGACCACTTCTCGTAGTCGGATTTTCGCCGGGGTTGGCTCAGGGTGCGCCGCTTGCCTCTCCGAGCCGACTTCACTTCTTCGGGTGGGTGAACGTGCGGATGGTCATACGGATAATTTCACGGGCCAGTCAGCCTTGTGGAGCTCCCGAATCAAGCTGCCGCCATGCTCGGCAGTTGGCCACGCCCCCTTTTTCAGTTCTTTCTTAGTGCTGCCAATGTATTTCAAAAACAACAAGCGATGGACTGAATGTGGATCAATGTCACACACTCCCCCAGTCAAAAGATCTGGGCCCAAATCCATCGTTTTTTTGCACTCCACACCACCCTGGGTTAGACAATGGCGATATGCAAATCAGCTCTGACCCTGTTGTCCCATGGGAACAGTCCAGTCCGAACTACAAAAGCCATGTCCTTCCCAGAACGGAATCAAGCATCCGAGGACCGGACCGGTTTCGAGGTAACACCTCTCATCAGCCCGGCTAGCTTGACTCCAAGTGGTGTGGAGTGCCTGGGACCCACGTCTGGGCATCCCCAGCGCACTTAGGGCGGCAATTGCAAAAACAACAAGTGATGGACTGAATGTGGATCAATGTCACACACTCCCCCAGTCAAAAGATCTGGGCCCAAATCCATCGTTTTTTTGCACTCCACACCACCCTGGGTTAGACAATGGCGATATGCAAATCAGCTCTGACCCTGTTGTCCCATGGGAACAGTCCAGTCCGAACTACAAAAGCCATGTCCTTCCCAGAACGGAATCAAGCATCCGAGGACCGGACCGGTTTCGAGGTAACACCTCTCATCAGCCCGGCTAGCTTGACTCCAAGTGGTGTGGAGTGCCTGGGACCCACGTCTGGGCATCCCCAGCGCACTTAGGGCGGCAATTGCAAAAACAACAAGTGATGGACTGAATGTGGATCAATGTCACACACTCCCCCAGTCAAAAGATCTGGGCTCAAATCCATCGTTTTTTTGCACTCCACACCACCCTGGGTTAGACAATGGCGATATGCAAATCAGCTCTGACCCTGTTGTCCCATGGGAACAGTCCAGTCCGAACTACAAAAGCCATGTCCTTCCCAGAACGGAATCAAGCATCCGAGGACCGGACCGGTTTCGAGGTAACACCTCTCATCAGCCCGGCTAGCTTGACTCCAAGTGGTGTGGAGTGCCTGGGACCCACGTCTGGGCATCCCCAGCGCACTTAGGGCGGCAATTGCAAAAACAACAAGTGATGGACTGAATGTGGATCAATGTCACACACTCCCCCAGTCAAAAGATCTGGGCCCAAATCCATCGTTTTTTTGCACTCCACACCACCCTGGGTTAGACAATGGCGATATGCAAATCAGCTCTGACCCTGTTGTCCCATGGGAACAGTCCAGTCCGAACTACAACTACAGCCGGGCTGATGAGAGGTGTTACCTCGAAACCGGTCCGGTCCTCGGATGCTTGATTCCGTTCTGGGAAGGACATGGCTTTTGTAGTTCGGACTGGACTGTTCCCATGGGGCACAGGGTCAGAGCTGATTTGCATATCGCCATTGTCTAACCCAGGGTGGTGCGGAGTGCAAAAAAACGATGGATTTGGGCCCAGATCTTTGGACTGGGTTGAGTGTGTGACATTGATCTACACTCGGTCCATCACCTGTTGTGTTTGCATATTCCGCCCTAAGTGCGCTGGGGATGCCCAGACGTGGGTCCCAGGCACTCCACACCACTGGAGTCAAGCTAGCCGGGCTGATGAGAGGTGTTACCTCGAAACCGGTCCGGTCCTCGGATGCTTGATTCCGTTCTGGGAAGGACATGGCTTTTGTAGTTCGGACTGGACTGTTCCCATGGGGCACAGGGTCAGAGCTGATTTGCATATCGCCATTGTCTAACCCAGGGTGGTGCGGAGTGCAAAAAAACGATGGATTTGGGCCCAGATCTTTGGACTGGGTTGAGTGTGTGACATTGATCTACACTCGGTCCATCACCTGTTGTGTTTGCATATTCCGCCCTAAGTGCGCTGGGGATGCCCAGACGTGGGTCCCAGGCACTCCACACCACTGGAGTCAAGCTAGCCGGGCTGATGAGAGGTGTTACCTCGAAACCGGTCCGGTCCTCGGATGCTTGATTCCGTTCTGGGAAGGACATGGCTTTTGTAGTTCGGACTGGACTGTTCCCATGGGGCACAGGGTCAGAGCTGATTTGCATATCCCCATTGTCTAACCCAGGGTGGTGCGGAGTGCAAAAAAACGATGGATTTGGGCCCAGATCTTTGGACTGGGTTGAGTGTGTGACATTGATCTACACTCGGTCCATCACCTGTTGTGTTTGCCAATGTATTTCAAAGCACATGGACATTCTATCACATAAACTACGAATTCAGTTTTGCAGTTTATCAGTTGTTTAATTATCCAAGATTTTTTATTGGGTAAGGTTACTTCTGTTTTGTTTATTGCAATCTGGCATACTTTACACTGTTGACATTTCACAAAGCCTTTGCTTTTCAACCACTGAATGCCTTTTTTCTTTTTGTCCGGATCTTGATGGTGGCTGTGCACCAGTTTGTCTTTCAGACTTGTCGCCCGTCTGAATGTTACTTCCGGGTGTTTCCCCATTATTTTACCAGCAGTTTCATCCAGATGTAGGATTTTCCAATTCTTTCTTAGGACACTTATGATTTGTTTAGATTCCCTTGAGTGATCTATGATGAGTCTCACCTGTTGTTTTTCTGGTTGCAATGTATCCTTATGTTTGGATTTTATTTGTAGGATTTCTTCTCTCTTCTTTTCATTGGCTCGTGCCCAGCATTTTGTAATCACTCCTTGCTTGTAGCCCCGTTGTTTGAATCTTCTTGCCATATCGCAACTGTTCTTTTCCCAATCTTTTTCTTGAGAACAGATACGGCGTAATCTTAAAAATTCACCATACGGTATGTTGTCCTTTACTGAGGCTTAAATTTGTATCACTGAAGAGAAAAATATTTTGGGTAAGACACATTTCGATCATGTCCAGAAGCATCTCTTACCCAAAATATTTTTCTCTTCGGTGAGGAAATTTATCAGCAAGTCAAAGGCTGTGCAATGGGTTCTCCTTCAGCCCAGCATTTGCATGTCTCACCATGGGGTGGTGGGAACAACAAGTGGCCTGGCATCCAGACAATGACCATCATGTGAACAAAATAGCGAAATGGATGAGATACATTGATGATCTCCTAATAGTGTGGGATGGAACAGCCCAGGAATTTGAAACTTATTTCAAGATTCTGAACTCGACAGATACAAATTTAAGATTTACATACAACATAAGTCGAGACAAAGCAATTTTCCTGGACACTGAGATTTACATACATGATAACAAGGTAGAGACCACACTATACAGGAAGGAGACATCAGGCTCTACTGTAGTGCAAGCAACTCAGGATGGGTTAATAAGTACGAGTAGGAAAGGGTTGTTCACTGAGGTACCTCCATCTGAAGAATCTTCCCTTCTACCCTGTGAACCCCCCCCTTTAGATACAATAGTCCCGTGTGTTCAAGCTTGTTTTAAGGGTATTACTTTGGGATGTTGGAATGTGGCGGGTATAGAATCCTGTTTATGTGTACCTGACTGGGCTGACTTCACCAGTCAAGGTGATGTTTGGTCTTTTCAGGAGACTTGGTCAACCCAACCAGTTTTTCTTCCAGGTTTTCTGAGTTTTAACAAACCCGCAGTTAGAGGCCCAAGAGGCAGGGCCATGGGGGGCCTTACTATTTGGGTTCGCCAAACTGTAGGGGTCTCTGTGAAGGAAATTTATATTGACTGTCCTGATATCCTTATAGTTAACATGAAATTTAATAGTGGGCTGGATATTTTGTTGTTTAATGTTTATGCCAGAGGAACCCCTGGTGGTCGTGTATCAGCCACCCTAACTTGTTTAGATGAATTCCTTGGCTCTACCCAACCAGTGGGTCATGTGATTGTAATGGGTGATTTTAATACTTGCTTGGAACCTCTAAGCAGGGAGGATGGGATGCTAACTGAGGCCGAGGACATGATGTGGGGTATTCCACAACTCGAGCTTCCTCCAATTACTAAGTGGTCCCAATGTGCCATTTACATCAAAGGCCTATGTCTGAATTGGGGGTTGCGCGCCCTAAACGGCCGTACAAGATCGGACAGAATGGGCAACCCAACATTCTTCAATGGCAGGCATAGTAGTCGCATCGATTATATCTTAGTCGATACAACCTTGTGGCCCTTGGTAACGGATATGTCAATCAGTCCACGGCCTGAAAGTGACCACGAACCACTCATCGCAGAACTGAAGGACTTTAGTTTTGCCGGGCCGATTGTGCGACATTCTAATCTCGTTCAAGAGGCCGTGGTATTAACTAACGATATGAGGAGGGTTCGATGGCCAAAGGTTGCTGTAGACGTGAATGCACGTAGGGAAATAAGAACTCTGGTTTCCGGTTCCCTTAGGGAACTAGAGAAGTGTGACGACCTGAACCGGACAAACCCCAATATTTCAGACATTCATGCCAGCCTGTTTGCATCCCTAAAGACACTATTTGTTAAAATTGTAGCCAAAAAGGGCTTAGGAAAGGCGAGGAAACCTGCGAACTGGTTTAATGAAGAGTGTGGCAAATCCCATTCAAACCTGTTTAAAGCACTAAAATCTAGGAACCCAGCCCTAATCAAAACTAGCAGGAAGGCTTACAATGAAGCTAAACGGCAGGCCAAAGCCGCATGGGATGTTGAGCGCTGGGCCCTCCTTGTTGAGGCCTGCGGCTCTGGGAACCTCACGCAATTTTGGCATCTCCTCAAATGGGGACAGTCCCAGGATGATCGACCTAGTCCTGCTTCCGTTGATCAACTAAAATGGGTGTCCCACTTTGAGGAACAGTTTAGGTGTCTTAGGGAGGGGGATGCTCCCATTAGTTGGGCACTGACCTTTGATACCCTTGTGTTTTCAGCCAAAGAGGTTGTAAACGTGTTGAATGCCATCCCCAGGGGCAAAGCGCCCGGTCCGGACTGCATCCCAGCAGATATTTTCCAGCAGGATCAAGACTTATGGGTTCCTTATCTCCTGCATTTGGCAAATACGTTGGCTAGGGGCGCCAAGGTACCTGACTCATGGGCTGGTGCCGAGATCTTGCCCATCTTCAAGAAGGGTGATCGGTCGGTTCTATCCAACTACCGGCCGATCAGTCTTATTGATGCGGTACAAAAGATAGTATCTCGTCTTGTCCTTTCTAGGGTCCAGGCATGGATTGAGGAACATAACGTACTCACTCCTCTCCAAGCAGGGTTTAGACCCCACGTAAGCACCCTGGATCAGGCTTTCCGCTTTATGCTTCTACCCTGGAAGACGGTCACCCTTGGTAAAGGAAACTTATTTGCGGCATTCGTAGACCTTCGGTCTGCGTTTGACCTTGTCCCGAGGGCTGGGCTCTGGAATTGCCTTCTAGAAATGGGTATGCCTCCCACTTTGGTCCGCATTATAGTCAACCTCCACGCAGAGACTTATGCCTTTGTAAGGTGGGGCAAACCTGGTGAGGTGACTAAGACCTTCCCTGTGTCGAAAGGTGTCAGACAGGGATGTGTTTGGCACCAACCTTGTTTTCTCTATATATTAACAGAGTTATTAAGTACTTCGACGGATTTCCCACTGATGCCCCAAGTTTGGCTGGCATGAAAATCCCCCTGCTCATGTTCGCTGACGACACTCTCCTGATTTCACGAACCAGACAGGGCCTCCAGCTTGCACTGTCGAGGTTTGAGAGTTTCTGCAGCGAACATGAGCTGGAGGTGAACGTAGCCAAAACCAAATTTATGGTGATGAGGGGGCACAAACTGGTCAAGGCTAGGGTTACAATGGGGGATACCCCTCTGGAGCAGACCAAGCACTTCACCTATCTGGGCGTTACCTTCAGTGACACCCTAAGCTGGACTCACCAGATAGAGCTCATGACCCTGAAACACCAACAGTTGGGCGGAGTCCTGATTAAGGAACACAAAGGGTCATTCACGAAGCCTATGTCACCGCTGATGAAGATCTATGGTGGAAAGGTTTTATCAGCGGTGTTATATGGCGCGGAGCTATGGGGTGGAAGTAATCTGGAATCCTTGAAACATGCCCAAAACAAATTCCTAAGGATGGTAACAGGTCTGCCTCAGTCAACCCCTCTAATCCCTCTTTTATTTGATCTGGGCTGCCACTCGGTGGTCGATTATGCAAAATTTCGACCATTATCATTCTGGCGACGCCTGTGGACAACGCCGGAATTACACCACTACGCAGAAGCTTGTCTGGAGGTAAAAAATAGTCCTGGAGCCACTAAAATCGGTTGGTTCAAAGATCTTAGGGCCACCTTACTATCTTTGGGCCTCATTGAGTTGTGGTCTACGCCCGAGACAGCCAAATTTCCATCAAAAAATGAGCTCAAAAAATGTTACTGGGAATGGGTGATGCATAAAATTTTCTCAAAAACGAGCTCGAGCAGTCTTGCTGGTCTATTTATGGTACATAAAGACTCACCCAGGTTAGAAAGGTACTGGGAAACCATTACCAAACCTCTGGACCGTAAACTCTTTTTTCAATTTCGATGTGGTTCTCTTCCCCTAGGGGACTTCACCAAAAAGTGGGGAACGGATGGTATGGGGTTTTGTGCTAACTGTCAGGGCACTGGGGAAAGTCTTTCTCACTTTTTGTACGTGTGCCCACTATACTCAGCCCCCAGAACCAAGTGGCTCAAACCAGTGTGTAGACAACTAGGTACCAGATCGGCAGCTGAAGCCTTGAGACTGTTAAAAACCAATCTGGATCCACTTATTGTTGTGCGGGTTGCTAAGTTTCTTGGGTGGGCATGGGTGATTAGATGTAGGTTTATTAAACACAATCTAGCGGAGACTGCCTAAACTTTTTGTATATACAGTGGTAGTATGGTCATGTACGACACCTTTTAAATTTTTGTATAGTTCTGTATGAAGTCAACTCGATGTCGATGATTTAATACTGGTTTTATATGTTATTGTGTACTTGTATTTATGTCTTTTATGATGAATTAATCGAATAAAGACTTCTTGAACTGAACTGACATCAACGAATGCAACACTACATGCTGAAAGTTTCCACAAAGCCTCAGTAAAGGACAACATACCGTATGGTGAATTTTTAAGATTACGCCGCATCTGTTCTCAAGAAAAAGATTGGGAAAAGAACAGTTGCGATATGGCAAGAAGATTCAAACAACGGGGCTACAAGCAAGGAGTGATTACAAAATGCTGGGCACAAGCCAATGAAAAGAAGAGAGAAGAAATCCTACAAATAAAATCCAAACATAAGGATACATTGCAACCAGAAAAACAACAGGTGAGACTCATCATAGATCCCTCAAGGGAATCTAAACAAATCATAAGTGTCCTAAGAAAGAATTGGAAAATCCTACATCTGGATGAAACTGCTGGTAAAATAATGGGGAAACACCCGGAAGTAACATTCAGACTGGCGACAAGTCTGAAAAACAAACTGGTGCACAGCCACCATCAAGATCCAGACAAAAAGAAAAAAGGCATTCAGTGGTTGAAATGCAAAGGCTTTGTGAAATGTCAACAGTGTTAAGTATGCCAGATTGCAATAAACAAAACAGAAGTAACCTTACCCAATAAAAAATCTTGGATAATTAAACAACTGATAAACTGCAAAACTGAATTCGTAGTTTACGTGATAGAATGTCCATGTGCTTTGAAATACATTGGCAGCACTAAGAAAGAACTGAAAAAAAGAATCCTTGAACATGTAAGAGCGACGGCAAACAAGGATAGAGGGAATGCCGTTGCGAAACATATGGAAGCTGCGCATAATGGGGACTGGAAACTTCTAAAATTTTACGCTCTAGAGACAATTGTCCCTCATGAGAGAGGAGGGGACAGAGAGCGAAAATTAAGATGCAGGGAATCACGACAAATATTGAACTTTCGAACTTTATATCCGGACAGTCTGAACCAGAGCGAGGAACTTTATGTACATTTATAAAAAGAAAAAATGCACCAGTTTTTTGAACAGTCGTATGGGGGGTGCTAAACATACATAAGTTGAAGCTTCTGTAATTTTGAAAAACCGGGTTAAATAAGAGGATGTGGGAATGACCAAACACCAATGCCAAGCCTTTAAACAGAAATGATTTGTCAGGTTTTTTTTTTTTATAAAAGCCAATCCGAAGAGCCCACTGGAGGGCTTCAATTCAACAATAATCACCATGTTATAATTGCCCACTAGAGGGCTACACCCCATAAACACACATCAAACATATTGAGAATGAGGATAATGAATTAATTTTAATTGTTTAGACCGATACCATCATTGGTTAAAGTAATGACATCTGGGGTGAGATAATGTCTAAAACCTTTTGCACTAAAAACAAAAATATGATACTGTGGGGCATTATATATACATGATAACCGGAATTGGCTATCTGTGAAATCGCAATTTGGTGTTTGTAAATAGAAACTTGTGTACCAAATAATTGAACAAACTACAAAACCCGTGATGCTTAGCAAGTATTACAGGAAGTTGCGATCGAATCATGTGTGTTTGGTAACTATTCCTTAAAGGAAGTTAGATGTCAATGTGAATATCAACCGTGAGCAAGCCATCAGTTGGCGGCGAAACGCGTCGGTATTTATTATGCTGGAAACTGTGGATAAATGAATAATCTGAAAAGAAGAGTTCCTGCGAGTGCGTATTCATTCTTGAAGAGGAGGTGTAGTTGATTGAATTCGGCGGGGCTCTGCCGAGGAATACTGCACCGGTTTCAGAAGCGCCAGGGGTCGACAAAGACGAGCCAAGTTGGTGGAATATATATATAGCCAGTAGGATATATATATATATATATATATATATATATATATATATATATATATATATATATATATATATATATATATATATATATATAACCTACTGGCGGTCGCCAGTAGGTATATATAGTTAGGATTTTTTTGAATAGGGATTTCTGAAAATTCTATGTTGAATAACTTTGGCGTTGATGGACTGAATTGGCTGAAATTTCCAGGAAAATTGCACATTTTGTTTCTGAGCGTCCCCTGAAAGTTTGGGGGGGTTTCGTTAAGCGGGGGCCGAGAAAAAAGGGGGGTCCCAAAACGTGTTTTTAACATTTAGTTTTCCATAGGGCGGTTGGACTCACTTTTAGCTCGAACGGCTGAATGGATTTCCACAAAACTTGGCAAAATTTTAGGGACTGGTAGCCCGATGTGCCTTTGCTATGTCTCAAGATATATGCTCCAGTGGTTTTTACGAAAATTAACTTTGAAAAATATATATTGGGCTACATTGGGCTATATATATGTTAGAGCCCAAATGTAGCCCAATGTAGCCCAAAGATGGCCACCAGAGACAAAAAAAAACAAATGTAGCCCAAATATCAGCCAGATGTAGCCCAACTATAGCCCAGTGACAGAATGTCCCAGAGTGTTCTAAAGAACAACTAGAGCGCTAACAGTCTTACTTATGACAAAAGTATGGCACACCTGAAGCCATCTTGATTGGAATAAAGTGTTAACACTTAAAACATTTAATTTGCAAAGGAACAAAATGAGGGGGTTCATTTTGCCATAGAAATTATGATTAGTGCTCAAGAAAGAAAAATTAGGGCACATTTTGAGTGACTTCTCAAATCCTCTTATATTTCATTAAAAAAATTCTGATATGCAGTCTCCCAAGATGGCCACCAGAGACAAAAGTGCCCAAATGTAGCCCAAATATCAGCCAGATGTAGCCCAACTATAGCCCAATGACAGAATGTCCCAGAGTGTTCTAAAGAACAACTAGAACGCTAACAGTCTTACTTATGACAAAAGTATGGCACACCTGAAGTCATCTTGATTGGAATAAAGTGGTAACACTTAATACATTTAATTTGAAAAGGAACAAAATGAGGGGTTTCATTTTGCCATAGAAATGTTATATATTACCTACTGGCGGTTGCCAGTAGGTATATTATTCAGGATTTTTTTGAATAGGGATTTCTGAAAATTCTATGTTGAATCACATTGGCGTTGATGGACGGAATTGGCTGAAATTTTCAGGAAAATGGCACATTTTGTTTCTGAGCGTCCCCTGAAAGTTTGGGGGGGGGGTTTCGTCAAGCGGGGGCCGAGAAAAAAGGGGGGTCCCAAAACGTGTTTTTAACATTGAGTTTTCCATAGGGCGGTTGGACTCACTTTTAGCTCGAACGGCTGAATGGATTTCCACAAAACTTGGCAAAATTGTAGGGACTGGTAGCCCGATGTGCCTTTGCTATGTCTCACGATATATGCTCCAGTGGTTTTTACGAAAATTAACTTTGAAAAATATATATTGGGCTACATTGGGCTATATATATGTTAGAGCCCAAATGTAGCCCAATGTAGCCCAATGTAGACCAATGTAGCCCAATGTAGCCCAAAGATGGCCACCAGAGACAAAAAAAACAAATGTAGCCCAAATATCAGCCAGATGTAGCCCAACTATAGCCCAGTGACAGAATGTCCCAGAGTGTTCTAAAGAACAACTAGAGCGCTAACAGTCTTACTTATGACAAAAGTATGGCACACCTGAAGTCATCTTGATTGGAATAAAGTGGTAACACTTAAAACATTTAATTTGCAAAGGAACACAATGAGGGGGTTCATTTTGACATAGAAATTATGATTA
This sequence comes from Lissotriton vulgaris, assembly GCF_964263255.1. Lineage (NCBI taxonomy): Eukaryota > Metazoa > Chordata > Amphibia > Caudata > Salamandridae > Lissotriton > Lissotriton vulgaris. The sequence continues at coordinate 23,325 of NW_028252880.1, forward strand.
GTGCTGAAGATAGAAAAATTAGGGCACATTTTGAGTGACTTCTCAAATCCTCTTATATTTCATTAAAAACATTCTGATATGCAGTCTCCCAAGATGGCCACCAGATACAAAAGAGCCCAAATGTAGCCCAAATATCAGCCAGATGTAGCCCAACTATAGCCCAATGACAGAATGTCCCAGAGTGTTCTAAAGAACAACTAGAACGCTAACAGTCTTACTTATGACAAAAGTATGGCACACCTGAAGTCATCTTGATTGGAATAAAGTGGTAACACTTAATACATTTAATTTGAAAAGGAACAAAATGAGGGGTTTCATTTTGCCATAGAAATGTTATATATATTTATTTATTTATTTATTTATTTAATGGTATTTATAGAGCGCGTGCAATTACCCGTAGGCGTCTCGGCGCTGGTATGCAATGCTGTATATCCCTGATCAGCAGATTGGTGGCTGGGTTTACTGGTTGAATAACCACGTCTTCAGTTTCTTTCTGAACTGGAGGAGTGTGGAACTTATTTTAATGTGGTTCGGTAAGGAGTTCCAGATTTTAGGGGCTGCGATAGAAAAGCGGCGATCACCCCATGAGACTGTTCTACTTCGTTGAACCACAAGTTGGTTAAGTGAGGAGGAACGAAGTGTTCTAGACGGGTTATAAAGAATTAGTAGTTTTTTGAGGAAACGCGGTCCTTGATCCTGCAGTGTCTTATAGACTATGCATAGTGCTTTGAATTTAGCCCTATTTTGAATGGTTAGCCAGTGGTAGTCTTTCAGGGTGTCCGAGATGGGAGCAAACTTGGGTTTTTTGGATAGCACGCGTGCCGCTGCGTTCTGCACAGTCTGAAGCTTTTTCATGACTCTGCTTTGTGCATTAAGCAGTAGACCGTTGCAGTAATCCAACGATGTCAGGACCAAGGAGGTGACTAAAGTCTTGGCTGCTGAATCAGGTAAATAAGGGATGATCTTTTTTATTATTTTGAGCTTAAAATGGGCGTTAGCTGCCACCTTGTTTGCATGGGCCATGAAACAGAGCTTGTCATCAAATGTCACTCCTAGGTTTCTAACCTTAGCGGTGGGGGTAGGAGGGACACCAAGAGCCGATGGCCACCAAGCTGCCGACCAGGCTGGCAGAAGGTTGCCAAAGATGACCACCTCCGTTTTATCGGAATTGAGCTTCAGGCAATTTCTTGCCATCCACTCACCGATAGCAATCATCCCCCTTTGGAATCTTTCTGCCACCTCCTGTCCATCGCCCTTTATGGCCAAGACCAGCTGGGTGTCGTCAGCGTATGAGGTGAGGCTCATCCCGTGTGCTTTGATGACACTTGCAAGGTCCGACACATAGATATTAAATAGTGTCGGACTGAGGGATGAGCCTTGAGGGACCCCACACGGCAACGACAGATCCGCTGATTGGAAAAGACCCATGGTGACCGCCTGGGTTCTGTTGGCCAGGAAAGAGGCAAGAAGATCCTTGGCGGTAAGCTGAATACCCATCCTTTCGACACGGTCGACCAGGATCTTATGGTCGACCGTGTCGAAGGCCGCTGAGAGATCAAAAAGGACGAGCAGTGCTGTACCTCCCTGATCACGGATGACTCTTATGTCATCAGCTGCCTTGATGAGAGCGGTTTCCGTTCCGTGGTGTTTGCGGAAACCGAACTGTGTGTCATCCAGCAGATTGTGACTCTCAATGAATTCCGAGAGTTGCTGGTTCATGGCCTTTTCGGTGACTTTTGCTAGAAAAGGGAGGCTCGCGATAGGACGATAGTTTTTTAATTCACCTTTATCTAGACCAGGCTTTTTTAGCAGGGGTTTAATCAGCGTGTTTTTAATGAAGCAGGGTAGATTCCAGATGTCAGTATAGTATTACAGACATGTGTGATAATGGGAATGACTGTGTCTGGTACGGTTGCAATTACCGAGGTTGGGCAGGGATCCAAAGCTGACCCAGCTTTGATCGATTTTACTATGCCCTTAATTTGATCCGTAGTGAGGGGTTTAAAATTGGTCATGGTGTTTTTCGGTGTGATCATATATATATATCCAGGCTCACTGCTCCAAGGTTCGGGGCACTCTTGCAGCGGGTGCTAGTCCAAGCGCGTCGGAGCTTCGCGCTTCAAATGTGAAAGCTCTCTCCCTCCCGGTCCCGGGTGGAAATAAAGACAGCACGCACGGGAATTCTCGTTGGTAGCAACTTTACTCGCACAGACGCGTTTCGGAAGCCACGCTTCCTTCCTCAATGTTTGTTACACCACAACGCGCGATCAGGCGCCATTTTATTTCAAAATACACAAACAACTCTCGTTGGTAAGCATAGAGAGGGGACTGACGCGTGAGCGCCATCTTGCTAGTGCATATAATTCTACAGTAGCATGACTGAAATTAAACAACACATTCTTTTAGTGGTTGCTAATGTTCATAAACATTTTTAAAACCTCACATATTTACAACGAGGAATTTACAACGTAATATTGCCGTGGATCGGCAAGTAACCCTCTCATTGATACGGTGGGCAATGGACTGTGATCTCGCCGTGGATCGGCTTGTGGCAACACGAAGGTTGCCATTTGAGTTTCCATTGGCCTCGTATACAAATTTATACCAATCAGTGTTGAGTGATTAATTCCAAAATATTAAAAAGTTGCAAAATATTGAACAATAATCCAGAAATTACCAAAAATACCAAGGAATTGTCAAGTACGTGGTGCAGTATTAGTAAAAAACTCTCAGTTCATTCTAAAGCACCTAATAACCATTGGTCACAGAAAGACCCACATTACAGAAACCATGATCATTTAGCTGTGATTACTTTCATGTCCATACTTGAGATACTGCATTGCTGGCATTTAGCTCCCTAAATGCACGGTCAGTTCCTCCCCACAGTTCAATCCCAAGGGGGCCTTTGTTTGGCAGTCTATAATGTAACGGGATTCTAACCTACGAAGTTTTTGTAGTTTGTCCCCTCCCCTTATGTTGTCAGAGATTGCGTCCAGGCAAAAATACTGTAACAGATTCCTATCGCTCTTATGTTTAATGGAAAAATGTCTTGCGACAGGGTATGTAAAATCTCTGTTTACTATGGCCCGCATGTGTTCTAAAATACGCAATTTCACAGGGTTTATAGTGCTGCCTATATACCTAAGCCCGCAAGGGCAGAGGAGGCAATAGACTGCAAATGGGGAAGTGCAGGTAAGGAATTGATTGATTTTCTTTTTGTTTCTACAACCCACGATTTCGTAAGAATAAACCCTTTTACTGTTGGCACAGGCCTTGCATCGACCACATGGGAAGAACCCTTTTGCATCTTTAATTTCCCTGTGCGTGTGGGGATTGGTGACAGGTGACTATGTACCAAAGTGTCCCTCAGCGAACGCGCTCTTCTGAAAGTTATTAAGGGATTTACAGGTATATCACTCCCAATGATATTGTCTTTTTGCAGTATGTGCCAATGTCTTTTCAGGATGTTCCTCAGTTGTTGGCAGTCTTTTGAGTATGATGTAATCATCCTGAATTATTCTATGTCAGTAGTGGGTTTATGTTTCTTGACAAACAGAGTCTGTCTGGGTTGTGTCCTTACTCTGTCTAAGGTATTGCATAACATTTGCTTGTTGTACCCCCTGGCCTCAAATCTATCAATACTTTCCTGTGCTGCCAGCTCAAAGTCATCATTGGTGGAACAGTTACGTTTCAACCGTAGAAGCTCACCATACGGTATGCTCTTGATGAGTTTCTGGGGATGATTGCTTGACGCATGTAACATACTATTTCCCGCTGTTGGCTTCCTATAAAGGGAAGTTTGAATGCTGTTATCAATCACTTCAATCTTTAGGTCTAGGTATACCGCCTCACTCATACTTGCATGACCAGTGAAAATAAGGTTGCAGTTGTTATCATTCAACACTTTAACATATTGCCAGGCTGTCTCTACCGAACCATTCCAGACTATGCACAAATCGTCAATGTAACGATACCATGAGACGATGCAGTTCGACCACTGTTCTCTCTCGGGGCCCCAGGCCTCCTGCTCCTCCCACCAGCCCACAAATAAATTCGCGTAGCTGGGGGCGAAGCAGGAACCCATGGCGGTGCCGGAGAGCTGTCTAAACAGGTCATCCTGGAATAAAAAGATGTTGTTATATAGACAGAATGCAATTAGCTCCATCAACATAGCATTATGCTGGGCATATTTCAAGGGTCTCTTCCCTAGGAAGTACTGGATCGCCTTCATTCCTTGTGCGTGTTCAATGCTCGTGTAGAGACTTGTGATGTCAAGGGTCAATAGGCAATAGCCTGGTTGCCATTCGATTGCTTCGATTTTTTCAATAAAGTCAGCAGTGTCTCGGATGTAAGACTTTAGACCCAAAACCATTTCAAACAGGAAATGATCCAAAAATGTTGATAGATTCTCGATTAGGCTGCCCATGGATGAAATGATAGGGCGCCCGGGTGGTTTGTCCATCCTCTTATGTACTTTAGGCAAGTAATAAAAGGTGGGGGTAATAGGGTGTATTGTTTTCAAGAAGAGATACTTTTCGGTATCAAGCATCTGTGTGTCGTGCCATTTTTTGAGTAGTCCATGCAGTTCTTCAATACTGGACTGATATCTTTGTTTGGTGGTCAATTCATAACAAGACTTGTCCTGCAGTTGTCGCATAGCTTCTTGGACGTAATCTACACGTGACAGAATAACAACATTGCCTCCTTTATCTGAGGGTTTGCAGATTATTGATGTATCCTCGGCCAGTGTTTTTATAGCCATTCGTTGTTTTTCGGTTAAGTTGTTCTGGCGTCCCCAAGGTTTTTTATGTATGCGCATTCTTCTGAGATCCCTTATTACCAACTCTGAGAAAGTGTCTATCATATCGGTTTGTGTTGGAGGTACAAATTTTGACTTCAGTTTAAGACCACTCGTAGTAGCCTCTTGTTCGATACCCACAGCCCTTAGTCTCTGAGTCAGGCTGTCCGGTGGCGTAGGTATCGTGTTTGCTGTGCTCTCCAAACGTAATTCTTCCAACAGTTCCAGGGTGGTTAATTCATTCACTTTCAATAGATCAGTGTCTTTATAACGGGATCGAATTATTTTAGCTTCATCCGCAGTTGGTTTGGTCTTGAAGAATTTGTGCAGGCGGAGTCTTCTAATGAATTGAAACAAATCAATTCTGGTCTGAGTGTACTCAAGGTTACTGTCAGGGCAAAAGGTTAGTCCCAGTTTGAGGACTGACTCCTCTGATGGTGAAAGCGCCCTTGCAGAGAGATTGATGATTGTAAGATTGTCTGTTGTAGTATCAGAGCCTACCATCTTGATCCCCTTTTGGCTCGTGTTTTGCGCGTGCGGGGCTCCGCATTCGTCGCTCTTCCTCTTCCTCTACCACTTCCGACCGCCCCGTCTGGTTTTTCTTCTTCGTTTTCTGGGGGTTTGTTCTTCCCTCCCCTCAACCAGTTTAATCGGATCACTTGTACCTCCGTTTGAAAAGGGGTGTCCTCAGTTTGTGGCAGGGTTCCAGTGTCGTCTCCAGACAGTTCACCTTCTGTAACCTCAGATTCCGATATATATTATATATATATATATTACCTACTGGCGGTCGCCAGTAGGTATATATAGTTAGGATTTTTTTGCATAGGGATTTCTGAAAATTCTATGTTGAATAACTTTGGCGTTGATGGACGGAATTGGCTGAAATTTTCAGGAAAATGACACATTTTGTTTCTGAGCGTCCCCTGAAAGTTAGGGGGGGTTTCGTCAAGCGGGGGCCGAGAAAAAAGGGGGGTCCCAAAACGTGTTTTTAACATTGAGTTTTCCACGGTTGGACTCACTTTTAGCTCGAACGGCTGAATGGATTTCTATGAAACTTTGCAAAATTGTAGAGACTGTTTGCCCGATGTGCCTTTGCTAGGTCTCAAGATATGTGCTCCAGTGGATTTTGAGAAATTAACGTTCAAAAAAATATATATATCTGTGACAGCGTCCCGGTTAGCACCCTGGTTCGCGTACCAGACGCGTAACGGAACTTCGCGAGGAGAAGCGGATTGGCTCTCCGGTGACTGTCAACATTCTAAACAGTCCGGAGCGGCCGCCATCTTGTCTCTCGGTAGGGTCAAGAGACAAGAGGTGGAAATAAACGAAGGGGGAAATGAATGAAAGGGGGCAAGGTAGACCCCTCCTGACCCCCTAGGATTGATGTGGGGGCTATTAAAGGGCCCCACGGGGCAAAAAAATAAAATACATTTTTTTTCGATTTTTCGCGGTGGAAGCGCTACCCGGTACGCGAACCGGAGTCCGACATCTTGTGTTTCGGACGAATTTAGTCACAAGATGGAGGATAAACAATGTTGGGAATGGGTATAAGGGGGCACGGGAGACATATCCTGACCCCTTAGGTTTTCTGAGGGTGGCTGAGAAGGCCCATATATGTAAAAAAAACAACCTTTTTTTTCAAATTTTCGCACGGTTAGCGCCCGGTCCGCGCACCGGGTAGCGTTCCGGAAAGCGTAACAAGGGGAAAACCAAGGGAAATAGTAAAATAATATTTTAGAGTGCTTTGAGGTAGGGTAGCTCTGAATAGAGCTGTTGTGTTGTGTGGGTGATGTAAGTACCAACATGTAGGTACCAATGAAGAGTCTAAAATTCAATGTACACCGTCTCCTCTGTAGATATTTTGTATGTTCTAATATGGGTTATTTAAATGTAAATGTGTGGAAAAGCACTTCATGCTTTAAAGCAATTGTATTTTTGAACTGATTGTTCTTTCCTCTTAGTCCTCCTCTTTGGTTTTTTTTCCCCACACTCTTCTTCAGCATGATAGTTGATAAATTCGTTCCCTCAAAAAATTTATATACATAAAAAAATTATATTAAATACATATAAAATATATTTTTCCTTTAAAAGAAGAATACATTTTACAGCTTTTGATATTTGCTATTAAAAAACCATTGAAATTCACTGAAAAAACCATAGGTTATAGACCATGTATAGTTAGGAATTAGCATTTACAAAACCTTGAAAATTCACTGAAAAAAACCATGGGTTATAGACCATATATAGTTAGGAATTAGCATTTACAAAACCTTATTTTACTCACACAAAACCATTGAAATTCGCATATATAGTTAGTTGCACTAACTATATATCGCGCACCCGCAATCCACTGCTGATCATGTCACATATTACATCATTCATGACATGGTCAGTGACATCACTGATGACATCACTGATGACATCTCAAATGACATCACTGATAACATCACTGATGACAACATCCAGTGACTGTATGTTTCTGTAAAGTTAAAATATGTCTTACATATTGAAGAATGAGTGGATGTATAAGTGTCTGGATGAAGGATTTAGTAGGTGCATGACTGACTGTATGAGTGAGTGATTAAATGTGTCTCACTGAGTGCATTGGTTAGTGACTAAACTGTCTTAATTTGTGCATCATTATGTCTGTTGTTCTGTAAACTGCTGCATGTGTTGATCAGTAGCTATATGAGTAACTATATGGGTTATTGATTGGTTGCCCAAGTATTTGTATGGGAGACTGAGTGTGTGTGTGGGTGGCTGGGAGGTGTATGACTCTGTGCATAGATGTGTGAGCAGTTGATTCACTAGATGTATGGGTTCAAAAGTGCATGTGGAAACAGCTGTATGGGCGGTTGACTGTGTGCATGAGTGTATTGGTGAGTGAATGGATATCTCAGTGCTACATGTCAAAGTAAGTACATATGTAAAACACAGTACATGTGAGAGTTGACATATATAAATAACTGTGCATAAGAGCCAGTGAATGTGTGAGTGGCTGTATGGATCATTGTGAACTTGTATCAGGGATTGTATAAGAGAGTAAATATGTGTTAGTATATGTTTGAATAAGTAAGGTGTGTATAACTGTATAGTTGAGGAAATGGAGGTGTGATTGATTCTTTGCATGACTGACTAGGTGTGTGAGTAACTCCATGGATGAGTGACAGTCTGTGAGTGTCTGTTTACACTGAGTGTATCTAAGGTTATATTAGAGTCTGAAGAGGTTCATCGTATAATCACATGAATGATGTCATCAGTGATGTGATCAGTAATGTCAAATGAGATGTCATCAGTGATGTTATTTGAGATGTCATCAGTGATGTCATCAGTGATGTCATCAGTGATGTCATCAGTGATGTCATTTGAGATGTCTTCAGTGATGTCATCAGTGATGTCACTGACCATGTCATGAATGATGTAATATGTGACATGATCAGCAGTGGATTGCGGGTGCGCGATATATAGTTAGTGCAACTAACTATATATGCGAGAATATACATATATATATATATATATATATATATATATATATATATATATATCCAGGTTCCACTCTCCACGCCGCATTCCCAACAGCGCTCACCAAAATGAGAGAGACGGACTCTTGTTTCATGTAGCAGCCGCCGGTATTTTTATTCGTTATACATTATGTGCATTGCTGTGTCCAAAAACCATATATATATATATATATATATATATATATATATATATATATATATATATGCGAAACCTCTGTTTCCTTCGCGCTGCCTTCTCGCTCTCAGACACGAACAGGAATCAGGCACGGACCACAAATTTGGATGATGATTTATTTTATTTTATTGCTGTCGAAATAACGTTTTGGCTCGCATTAGCCTTGATCATATGTATATATGTATGTATATATTTATCTATATATATAAATATATATATATATATATCCAGAAAGAATCCAAGTATTGACTGCCTCCACCAGATCGAGAGTTGCGTCGTCTTAATAGGACTCCTTGGATTGAGTCCCTCACACTTCTTTCCATAAACGACCACGCCAGGTGAGATTTTCAAAGTTTCTTTATTGCCGCTGCCAAACGCGTTTCGACTACACAGTAGTCTTGATCACTGGTTGTGATAAAAGGAGCGCGCGGTCATTTTAAATAAAGTTTTGTTCAACATCACATCCGACAGTGACCACATGTCAACTGACAGAAAGGACAGACTTCATTTTACCAATTTAGTACAGAAATAGTGTTTCTTCACATTTCCTTTAGCATAATTGTACAGATTTGGTTAAAAACGTGCATGTATTACAAGTGGTTGCTAAACACGGACAATTCATTGCTTCATATTTACATGTCAAATTACGAGCTGTTTTCAAAAAACTTTATCAACAGTGCCACATGTTGACAAAGAGACAAGGCACTTTGCCAACGCTTATCACCAATTCAATGATGTGAAATTGGAAAATTTAGCCCATGTGGGCATACCCAGATATTTGTCGGATTGGTAAAATATTTCCAATTTACCTTTAGGCTTAAAGCATTACACTCTGAGTTTCCTCACAACTCATTTTACAAAACATTACATGAATTAATGAAGCTCCAGTGAGCGAGCATTCTGGTTGTCCCTTACGCAAAGCAATCCACGATCATTTACAGTTGACTCAGTTCATGTTAGTCCTGCTATATGAATACATTACACAGTGTGCTGTCCATACATTAATCAAAGTGATCAAAATAAATTCATTATATATGAATAAAGCAGACATTACTTGTAAACCACTGAAGATATTAAAGGTGTCTATGCAGATCTTCTTCAATGTTAAGACCGTTCGGTTGCTTAGTATTGAGCTTGATTATATACATAGATTCTAATTTCCTCAACTTGCTCAGTCTGTTCCCCCCTCTTTGGCTAGCTGGAATAGAGTCGATCACACAATATGTCAGTCCATTGGCATCCCCATTGTGCATCAACTCGAAATGCCTGGCTACAGGATAGGCCCTGTCGGCATTCTTAATTGCACGCAAGTGCTGCAAGATCCTTTTATAGACTTCATTGATTGTGCTCCCTACATATCGGAGCCCGCAAGGGCACTCGAGGATGTAGATCGCGTAATCAGTTTTGCATGTGTATTTATGTTTGATTTTTTCCGTTCTATTGGAAAGGCCTAGTCTGTATTTACCACAGTTCAGGCCATACTTACATGCCTTGCACTTTGTGCATTTTACGAAGCCTTTTTTGTCTAGCCAGGTTGTTTTTGGCTTGGGTTTTGTGAGCATGTTGGATACCAAACAATCTTTAAAAGATTTAGATTTTCTGAATGTTACTTGAGGTCTCTTGGGGACTTCCCTCCCAAGCACGGGGTCATTTTTAATGATATGCCAATGCTTGTTGAGTATTCTTCTCACCTCAACGTGTTGTTTGCAAAAACTTGTTATAAATCTGCATTGGTTCTCATTTTCAGGCTCTTTTGTACTGCCAAAGAGGATTTGTTCTCTCTTTTGCTTAGAGGCTTTTTGTATTCCTTCTGCTATCCAGGTGGTAGGATAGCCCCGTTCCTTAAATCTAGTACTCAAAACTGTCAATTCTTTTTCTGTTTCTGTGGGAGTACTACAGTTGCGCATGACTCTAAGGCTCTCTCCATATGGTATACTGCTCTTGAGGGCCATAGGGTGAAAGCTTTTAGCGTGCAACAAAGTGTTGCCACTGGTGGGTTTTCTGTACAATTTAGTTTGGATTTTGCCCTGTTCGACATACACTGTTAGATCTAAAAAATTAACACTATCTTTACTGATGGTGCTTGTAAAGGATAGGTTTAGCTCGTTCTTCTGAAGCTTAGATATGAAAGACTTTGCTTCTGACTCTGATCCTCTCCACACCAAAAATAAATCGTCGATAAAACGACTCCAGTGGACAATATTCTCCTCCCATTCCTTCTGGTACTGCGTCCGGACCACCTGCTCCTCCCACCAGCCCATATGCAAAATATATATATGTGTGTGTGTGTATATATATATATATATATACATATAAGGCGAGCGCTTGCAGCTAAAAGAAAATAGAGTATGTACAGCCGAAGCAGGAAGTGAAAACGAGCAGGTATGCCTTGCCGAGTAGTGAGCGCTTTCTCTCTCGACTTACTGCGAACATTATTCTAAAACAAATGCCATATCATTTGCAGGCTGTAATCAACCTACAATAACTGATATTAAAACCGACGAGAGTAAAGGGGCAAAGACTCGATCTTTTAAGGTACGTCAAGCAGATATGTGCCCTCCGTTATTCTGCCAGGTTAAAATAGAAAAGGTTAATATGTCCCTATTTACCCATAGGTGCAGAGTGAAATAAATTCAGTCAAGAATAAAACTGTACTTGCGGACCGGCGACTGCTGGGAAACAGGTAATATGAGTGACATTAGCACCGGACAGATGGAAGCTTAAAAAATAAAGACAAAGAAGCTTAAACAAGTTTTGTTTTATACACCTTTAGATAATTCTATAAAGACAAAGCCCTGATGAGAATCCGTTGAGTGAACACACCGGATTCGAAACGCGTTGGCGCAAAAGAGAGTAGACATCAGTTTGCTAATAGACTAAAGAATTAATTTATGGTCTATTTTTTGGAAAAGAATAGTTAATTGCATTGATTTGTTGTCTATTGATTCTTGATTTTCATTAATTGTCTATTCTAACTTGGAGTCCATAGCGTGACTCTTGTCTTTACAAGAAAATGAATGCTTGTTTTTTGTGTATATATCAAAACGAATAACTGTGTATATACAATGTGGTGTATTTATGTTATGTTATGAAAATGTTTTGTGTTGTAAATAATTGTTTTTATGTGTGAACAAAATAATACGAAAAGTGTTCTTTCCATACATGAAATAGAAAAAAGTCGAAAATAATAAACAGAAGAGGGTAATAGCAATATACCCAAATAAACCCAGGAGTTCCACTTGTTTTTTTCCTCAAAATAGAGGACCCAAAGCAATTGTGCAGTTGGCATTACGTTTTGTCTAAGTATAACTTATGGTCCAGCCGACCGCACGTCCCAGGACCTGACTCCCCTTTTCTCTAGATGGTACTTAAAGAGCAGCTTTAATCTCTTCTTTAGATATTTACTCGGCATATCATCAAATCATGTTACAACAGGATTCTCGACAACTGACATCATTCATAACTCCAGAGAGGGACTAGCAGTATAAGAGAATGCACTTTGAATTAGGATCAGAATCTGCTGTTTTCCAAGGAGCATGCGTAAGAAAACAGGGATTTTTGCATGTCTCCGCACCTTTTGCCCCCGTTTGGACTCCTCGATGCTGGTGTTGACTATGACAGTGCACTGAAGTCTGCTAACCAGACCCCAGTGCCAATGCTCTCTACCTAAAACTGTTATGTGTAAATTGGCAATCCCAATTGACAAGGCCATTTAGCCCCCCCTTATAACCCTCTAGTATATGATACCAATGGTACCCAATGCATGGGTGGTAATGGGGTCCCCAGGGCTTGTAGCACTGTTTGTGCAATCCTGAGAGGCTCAAATAAACCAATGACATTGTAGACTGCAGGAGCAGTGCAAACTGCTTGAACTCAGCTTTGCACTCGCCATGTGTGGCAAAGTCATTGCATTATCTCTCATATATGCCAGCCACCCCTAAAGTATGACCTCCTAAAGCACAGGAGGCAGGGTGCCCTATATGAAATTTGTGGACATGTTAGTGCAAGCTTATGTGACCCTTTAGCGGTCTTTTACATTCAAGGACACAATAAGTGATAGACGGTCCATAGGATAACATGGGCTGGCACCTGGTCAAACCTGAGATTGGCACCACCATTATGGTACCATCTAAATATGTAATGTTTGGTATCAAACAATGTACCTAGCACAAATCTTGTGTTGAGGGCGATTTGGCATGCACCCAGGTGGCCACCTTAGAGTTTGCCCCAGCTTCGCTGTGCTCTGGCTGGCAAGCCTGCATTTTACGTGCTTGCTGCCACCAGGAAAGGATTTTGACCTTTGCTTGAAGTCAGGGAGAAAGGCTTGGGCATGACGAGGTCACACCTCCTTCCTCCCAAGCAGCCTAGTGAAGTGGCACATCAAGGCGGTAAGCTTTAAAGGCTGCACCGCCTCTGATGTGCATCAGGGCTGACTCCAAGAAAACAGCCCTCCTCCTGCCCAAGGCACATTTGAACCCGGGCAGGTGGGAAATAGTTATTCAAGGAGGTGTATACCCTGAAAAGGCTAGCCATGCCTCCTGGATGAGCAGCCTTGTCTGTACAAGAAAATTAGATTCCTGCCATATTTAGGAGTGCAGAATAGAGGGTCCTGGGTAGAAAAGGTGACCTACAACCACAGATGTGGCCACCTCAGGGGTGGATTAGCTGCAGGGACTAGCGGCCCATTGGCTACTTGCCTCCACAACCTAATTCCCATACATCTAGGATTTAAGGCACACCCCTAAAATCAGAACCTCAGTTCTGAACAACAAATAGAGACCTGTGTCATTTACAACATGACTTGCACAGGACTCGTCCTAGGCTATCTCTCGGTTCCCCCCAGACAGAGAGGCACATGTGGAAGCCTGAAGCACCCTTAGTCTCCCTTGGACTAGTGGCACTGGTCCCCTGCAAACTACAGTTAAAACAATGCTCCAGATTTAAAGAATCGCTGGTCATAGGGCCCTCCGAGTGATCAACCTAATCCAGATGTTCTAGTTCATTGTGGAAACTGTAGTCCTGCCTTCCACTAAGTTACAGGCAGCCAATGTGTTCCCCAGGACCACCGAACGTCGAAGTTACTTTATGCTCCACTTAACGCTGCCAAGGCTTGGTGGTCGCCAATCTGGCAACTGACCCATGCATTCAACACTGTATCTAGCGGGGATTCCATCCAACATCAGCAGAGACTCAGTTGTATTTTTGTAGCTATTTCGTCCGCAGCACAGTTTCAGTGGTAAAAGTAGCTCTCCCGCAGCTCCGTTTCAGCACCAGGGACAGCCAGGAGAACTCTGCACCCAGGCTTCATTGACCTAGGTATACCTGAACCAACTGTTGTGGCTTGGTCCTGGGACCCCCTTGGATACTGCCTCCTGCATCTTGAACTGCAGGGCAACCCAGTGGCCAAAAACTCCCCCCCCTTCTGTGTGGGTTGGCCTTCTGGTGTTTGTGCCACACCGGAGTAGTTCGATCTCTGGGCAGCTGTCTGATCCCGGAAATATTTATCTCAGGTCCCTTCCTTTTACCTTTTAAAGATGGCCACTATCCTACCACTATATGAGTTAGCTTTTCACTCTTTTATTTATTTATACCATTTATAAAGCGCCCTGTTACCGAGCGGTGTCCTGGCGCTGAAATGATGTGATGTCTCCCCTAAGATGTCCGTCGGTTTCTAAAGGCCAAAAAGCCAGGTTTTAATGTTTTTCCTGAAGGCCATCAGGTTAGTACTTTGTTTCAAAGCCAAGGGCAGTTTGTTCCAAACGGTGGAGGCTCCAGAGATGAAGCTACGGCCTCCCCATCGTGCTTTCCTAATCCGAAAAGTCTTAACTAGCCTTTGTTGGCCGACCTTAACTGTCTGCCTGGCGTGTACAGTTGAAAGTGCTGTTGAAGAAAGGATGGACCCAGTCCATTTACTGCCTTGTACACCATACACAATGATTTAAACATTATCCGCTTGCATACCGGGAGCCAGTGCAGTTTCCTCAGTTCCTGTGCCACCAGTGCAAACTTGGGCAGGCCAGTAATTAATCGAACGGCTGTATTTTGCAGCGTCTGTAGTTTATTGAGCAGCCCCTGCTGGGCTTGCAGGAAGAGACTGTTGCAGTAATCAAGGCGGGACAGCACAAGTGCTGTCACCACCGTTTTTCTGCTACTGTCTGATAAGAAGGGGAGAACTTTCCTAATGGTTTTCATAATCCAGTGGATGGAAGAGGTTAATGCATTGACTTGAGGTTTAAAGGATAGTTCACTGTCGATAAGAACTCCCAGGTTATTTACCTTCATTGCCGGGATGGGTGGGGCTCCCATATCGTGGGGCCACCATTTGGGGCTCCAGAAGCTAACATCAGCGCCGAAGAGAAGAACCTCGGTTTTAGAGGAGTTCAATTTAAGGCAGTTGCCTGCCATCCATGAGCTGACCGCAGTCATGCAGTCCTGGAACCTAGCCGCTATTCCTTCTTCTCTCCCCAGCAGCAGAGATACCACAATTTGTGTATCATCTGCGTAAGATGTTAATTCAAATCCAAATGACCAAATCACCGGGGCGAGGGAGGAAACATAAATATTAAATAGAGTGGGGCTTAGGGAGGAGCCCTGTGGGACCCCCCTGGGAGTTTGAAAGATCTAGATTCAAAATCTCCCAGGGCCACCACCTGCACCCTATCGGCAAGGAAGGATTTCAATATACTCAGGGCTGTCATCTGGATTCCGCAGCCTTCTAAACGATCCACCAAAATGCTGTGGTGGACCGCGTCGAAGGCCGCGGAAAGATCGAGGAGTACCAGAGCTGCCCGTCCTCCTGCATCCAGCGCCTTCCTAATCTCTTCCGCGGATTTGATCAGGGTAGTCTCGGTGCTGTGGCCTTCCCTGAACCCGTGTTGGGCTATATCCAGGCACTGAAAGGACCTGAGAAAGTCACACAGCTGTGCATTCATGACTTTCTCGATAAGTTTGGCTGGCAGTGGTAGCCTGGCTATGGGCCGGTAGCTATTACGGTCTGAGATATCGAGTGTCGGTTTTTTAAGCAGTGGGGCAATCGACACTCGTTTCCAGCATGTTGGATATTCTCCGATGTCGAACATCTGGTTAAATAGATCCGCAAGAACGCACGAATTGGGGAGAGCTGCCAACTGTGCCACTGAGGCTGGACAGGGATCTTGAGGCGAGCCTGATTTAGTTGCCTGGAGCAGTTTTTTTTATCTCTTCCGAGTTCACAGGACGGAACCCAGAGAGTTTCGCCTCGTGTGGATTGACCAAAGTGGTCCTGTGTGTCCTTTCATGGAGAGTCACCCCCACTTGATGTTCCAATGCTGAAAAGATCAGTTCCACTTTATTTAAAAAGATCTTGGCGAGAGTCTCACAAAGTTCCAAACTTGTAGGAACAATTACTGGCTTGGGGGTGACCAGAATGGCAACTGTATCAAAGAGTTCTCTAGTAGAGTTCTTCTCTCCCTTAATCCGATCAGTAAAATATGTGCATTTATCCTTCCTAATCATTTCTTTATAGATCCTTTGACTGGCTTTGAGTTTAATTTTATCTGCCTGAAGATAATCTGTACGCCAAACGCGCTCTAGTTTTTTACAGGTCACCTTATGGTCTCGTAACTCGTGGGTGAACCAGGGAGCAGATGGTACTGTGCGAGTAGGGCGACAGAGTTTAGGCTGAGCTAAAATAGTACATGCTCGATCTATCCAATCTGTGTACTTGTCTGCAGCTTCATTTACCTCTGCAGGCAGAGTAAACATAGAGGATGTAAGCTGATCCTTCAGCGCCCTTCCATCAAGCTCTTTCCAGGGTCTATACAGCTTGGATGACTTTCTATCCTGCATGGCCCTGACCAGCTGGGGTGTTTGGATGTTAAAAAGCACAGCTGAGTGATCTGACCAGGCCATGGACTCTGTATGGATGAAATGTAAGTCCGGGTTGTTTGTAAAGATGCATCCAAAGTGTGCCCTACTGTATGTGTGGCTCCCCTTTCCACCTGAGTCAGTCCTGCCCCCTGCATTGCCTCAATCAGAGCTAAAGTGTCCGGGTCTGAGCCCCCTTCTAAATGGAAATTAAAATCTCCTAGGGCGGTAAAGGATTTGGCACATAGGGCTTCCTCCAACAATGTGCCCACCGTATCGAGGAATTGAGACCTGGACCCGGGTGGTCTAAATATGAGGCAGCCCTGGAAGGTATGGTGATTTGATATTGAAAGCTTAAATCCCAGTGCCTCATACGTCTGTGAGGACACCGCCTGAAATGATCCCTGGATAGAGGCATGATAGATAATAGCGAGCCCACCTCCTCTTTTACCGGTTCTATCCAGAACACGGATACAGTAGCCTGTAGGCGTTGCATTGACTAGATCCGGTCTCGACACGTATCTGTCCAGGTCTCCGTAATAAATGCAATTTTAGCATTTTTGTCCTGAATCAGTTCTGCACATTCCGTGCTATGTTTGACCAGGGAGCTAACATTGATGAGTATACAGTTGATTATATTCTCCTCCCTATCCCCCCTGATGTAGTGAGACCTAATGAATGCCTTGATAGGAGTACATAAAATTGCAGGTGGGCGAGAAAAGCATTCTGGGCAAGAAATAGGTCCAGTCAGCATTTTCTTGTCCGGTGTTATGCAGATGCAATTCTCATCCACCATTCCCTTCAGACTCAGCAACAACTCACAGTTGTAAACTCTCTTGGTCTGAGGGTTTGAGGTAAAATGACCAGGGGTCCTGGCACTTGGCGCTGGACTGGCGCGGACGGGCGCAGACAGGCTTGCCTTTGGCGCGCCTTCTCAGGCATCCTTGCAGTATCTGTTCTTCTGAGTAGAGCACCTGGTCAAGAACTAAATATATTTGGGCCTCGTTGTAGTCTTCCAGATTTTTAGAACCGTTATCTTTGAGCACTATTCCCGTTTCAAGCAATGCTGATTCTTTTTTTCATAATTCAAAGATGGCAGCGCTCATCACTTGTAGGATCCTCTCCGCCCCCCTCCATCCCGAAATGCCAGGCACTACTTTAGGACCACACCTCTGGGATTTGGCATCTAACCCTATATGAAGGAGCCCGCACACCCCCCATCTACCGTGTGGGAGAATTAGACATAATTTTTGGACATCCAGGGCGAGGTACACTGTGATGTAAGTGTGGGCAGACAGCCGAGTCCTCGGTGGGGTACTTTTTGTGATTGACCCCGTAGTGTCTCGTTTGGGGATTCCGAGTGCATCATTTCCTTCCACCCTGTCCACTTGCTGGTCCTCTGGCATCCTCTGGCATTTTGGGGGCTATAGCAGCATCCAAGTGTGTGTGCCGCCGCTGCGCATTTCCTCATTGAGGTTACTGTGCCACCTTTTTCAAATTGGGGTCTTCTATGCAAGTGTGCGCTTGTTCTGTACCTCTCCCTGGCCTTGGATATCCCGACCTAGCCTGCGGAGGGTGGTCTTGCCCTTATATCTAGATAGGTTTGTTGTTTGACCCCTGCTGGGGAGTACTATTTCTGCCATCCTCCCACCCCCCTCCCTTCCCCTCCCTTTTTTCCTTCCCTCACCCTCCCCTCTCTTAAGTATTGCTTACTGGGGTCGGGATCTTTCAAACCAGGCTTAGTTTATCATCTTACTTAACATTCTCTTGCGGTGAGGCGTCTTTCACATGTTCTTTCTTATTATACAGGGGAGCCCATCCCGGGCCCTTCATGGATGTTTTTTTCCACCCCTTTTGGATATTCTACATTGTGGTGGCCATAATTCCTCAAATTCCTTCCATCGAGCGGCTCCTCAGCTGGTCGCCTGTAAATCCTTCTAACCCAGTGAGTGTTGGAGTACCAAAATGATGGCCCTCATACTGTGACTCCTCTAGATTAGGGGGGCTCCTTTTCTTGCAAAAAAAAAATTCTTATTGACTTTTTGTCTCATTTTTCTTTTCATAAGGGATTTTTTCATCTTTCTCTCCATTTGGAAGCTCTTGGACAATCATTAAAACCGTGACTGAATGATACCTACCTCAGGTATATTATCTTTTGAATTCTTTAGGTCTACTTTGGCTCCTCGGGTGTTTGTTTGTGTGTTGGTGTGGGTCTTTCTAACATTTCACCCTGGGCCGCAAGTTGGCCCACCACAACTTGGTTCATGAACTAAAAGCTATGGCACATAAGGTTGTTCTTGTTTTATTCCATGCACATCTCCGCTCCCGCCTATCTTGCCACTGCATCATGTGCTCGTCCACCCCCCGTGGTTGGCAGTGTGGCTCCATCCATTCATTATGGTACCCTTAGTTGTTTTATTTTTCCTTATAGGTTACCCAGGCTCTCTGTTTTGCCCTGCATTCCATTTCTACTGCGCACTGAAGAAGGTGCGACCTACATGTTGGATCGGGCACCAAAATGCCCATCGGCGCTGCGGTCCTCTGGTCGTCATGCCTCCTTCTACTCTATTTAGTTGAGGCCTCCCGTGAGGATCATAGGATATTGTGTGAAGAATTTTATCTTGTTTTCACACTGTGAAGAAACAAAGTAATAGGGTGATTGCCTGTTGATACATATGAACTATATAGTCAACTGCGATTGTATGTATTATATTGTGAAAAATCCTCTGGGGGAGACCAATGGGTTTTGATGCAATGGACCGTGTGTGATTTTTGTGTATTCTTGAATGAATGAGTATGAATTGGGCTGTGAGTATGAGTTGGTCCTGAGAATGTGTGTTGCGCCTGTTTCTTCTTAGACTGTATATTGTACATTACAGATTATTTATTGAATGCATATTAATTATATTTTTTGTACCTTGAGAATTGTCGCAATAAATTCGATATATTTGTTCTAATAATTTTGTCTCAGATCATTAGTGCCCTCTGCAATAAGGTTTTGTTTGGCTTTGAGCACACTGTACTGCTCCGTTGGGAGGATGTGACATTGCTATTTTTTGGCTTCATCCATGACGTATAGCTTTTCCTCCTAAATAAACTTCAGGCAGGGGGTTTCTCATTTAGGATTGTTTGGTCCTGGGACCTGCATCACCTTTACCCTGCAAAGGCGCAACACAACTCGACCTGCAAGTAACTGATTGTCGCTTATGCTTTTTACCATTGACTGCAATGTTAAATTGTCACTTTTTTCTCTATTTATTAATGGGATAGTCGCTCGTATGTTGTCTGTTAGTGTAGATGCGCCCTCTTTGGCGGGCATCAAAGTTCCAATTTTGATGTTCGCCGATGGCACCTTAATTTTGTCAAAGACCCCAAGCGGCTTACAACGTGCTCTTCTTATTTTTGATGAATTTTGCGGGGAGCACGGATTGGAAGTCAATGTGGCTAAAACCAAGTTAATGACTTTCAACTGCCATCGTAGTTTTAGACCCAAAATATTAATGAGCAATTCTCTGTTAGAGGTTGTTAAGGCTTTCACCTATCTTGGCATTTACATATTATATATATATATACATACTGACGATTTGAGATGGCCACAGCACATCGATATGGCGGCGCTAAGACATAGACAAATATCTGGTGCTCTGGGGGTGGAGCATAGAAAATCAAAGTCCAAACCAATCAAGCAAGTTTTGGAAGTTCATGAGGCCAAAGCGCTAGGGTCCGCTCTGTATGGGGCAGAACTGTGGGGCTTTGGGAAGTTACATTCAATGCAGAAACCGGAAAACAAGTTTCTTAGGGCAGTTACTGGCCTACCTAAAAGTACCCCATTGCTCCCTCTTAGACTTGACCTGGGGAGGAAGGCAGTAGGGGATTTGTCGAGGCTACGACCTGTTCTATATTGGAGACGGCTTTGGACGACTCCGGAGTTACATCATTATGCGAGGGGTTCTTAGCTGTAATTAAAGCAGATATCTTCCATAGGATAGGATGGTTAAAAGAACTTAGAAACATGCTCTGTGAGCTTGGTCTCCAAACCCTATGGGAGAATCCTTTAGGAGAGGTCTTTCCGAGTAAAAGAGCATTGAAAGGACTATATTGGGATTTTGTGGCCCTGCAAGATTGGAGAAAAACTGCTGCTGACTCTATGACGGGCCGCTTCTTGGAAGCCAAATTGTATCCTGTGCTGGAAGACTATTGGGATAGTATAACAACGCCAGGGGACAGGAAGCTCCTATTCCAAATTAGATCTGGTGTGCTCCCTCTTAGATCGTTTACAGGGAGGTGGAGAAGTTCTTCTAATATAGATTGCCCTGTATGTGGAGCCCCAAAAGAAAGCATAGGTCATTTTTTATTTTCCTGCAGGGCTTACGTCACTCCAAGACGAGTTTGGCTAGCCCCCATGTGTAGAAACGTAGGTACTACCAGTAGCCTAGTGGCTTTGAGAATTATTTGCACCAGCACTTCTATGCCACTAGTTATAGCAGTTGCCAAGTACCTGGGATGGGCATGGTCTATTAGACAGAGAATTGTGGCCAAGAGCTTGCCCATATAAGCACCCTTTCCAGCAATCAGTGTTATTAAGTAATGCTTTAGCATTTACAATGTATTAACCATGTATTTTATCTTTTTTAATGATTGTCAATCAAAAACGAGGTTTTTATTTAATGTGGTTTTTAATATATATATGTCTGTATGTGCTTTTATGAGAATTTTACTCGAATAAAGCCTCTTTGATTTGATTTGATTTGCAATGTTAAATTGTCACTGTATTATTTTGCACTGATTTGCTATTGATTCAAAAAACTATAACTCGGTTATATGTACCCCATTCCTTATGGTGTCTTAATTAAGATAAAAATACGCTCTCTTTTTATAAATTGTGATTTCTCTCGAATGTCAATTACTTATCGTCCATGTTGGTACTCTGAAATGCTTAACACATGTTCTACTAGTGAACCCTGACTGCTATTTGCCTACTACCAGGATTGAGCTATGGATTTATTAGTATGAATCCAAGGACCATCTTTGTAGAAAATGAGCCCATAATTCTATCGATGCCCAGGCTGCTGGCGCAAGACGCCTCTTAGTTCCCATTCTGAATAGTTATCAAATAAAGAGACGGGCGCTGGATGCAGGAATCAAGAACAGAGTTTAATTCTCATGAGGAGAGCCAGTCATTTCAGACACGAAGCAAGGTGTCATCGGGAGGTGCTCTAACAAGTGAGCTGAGGCTCTTGCTTTTATACCTTACAAAACACTTGATGGTACAATCAGGACAGTATGACGCAAAAGAAAGGCATCCCTATAATCCTCGTCTCAATCCTACCCCACACATGTTCACAATGGGGACCCTTGACCTGCTGATAAGAGGGGAGGGGTCATCACGCAGTTGAGTGTTCTGCCGAGTCTTAGGATGTGTGGCGCCTGATCATATCACAGGGGGTGGGGAGGCCTTGAATCAATAGAGGGTCCTTTGAAGGAGAGGGACCTTATACAATAAAGGCAGTAAATGGTATCTCCTGGCTTAGGCGATGGCCTCGGACATGTGTGGTCAGCCGGGCTCGGGGGAAGGGGTCGTAAAAAGGAGTGGTATTCATGCCGCGTGGACAATCGAGCGCTGAAGGAAGGCTTGTCAACAGAGGGGCATTCATGGGAGGGAAGGAGGTGTTAGTCAGGCGCGGCCGTGACTCCCAAGGACAGGGTCTTGCAGAAGAAGAAGGTTTATGACTTGCCCATGTGAGGAGAGGGAGGGGGTCAGGGTGCGCGCAGGGTCAGAGTCGCACAGAGAGAGAGAGAGAGATCCTATGACCTGTACATGAGAGAACAGGGGCAGTCAGATACAGCTGGGGGGGCTATGTCAGCTGAGGCGAAGGATGCTTCTTCGAGAGGGAAATGGGGAATGCCTGGGTCAAGCAGGAGGGTTGCCTTTCACATCAGGATCGCGCAAAGGGAAAGGGTTTCATGGTCTATACATGAGAGAGGGGGTGCAAGATACGCGCAGGAGGGAAGCCGCGGATTCCAATGGGTTAAAAGGCCATGGTGCCCAGAATGGCTGTGCATATGCATATAGGTATGGGCTCCCACTGGCGGAGTGATACGGTCAATAGTCTATGGCATTCATGGTGTTCACAGGGAGAGGAGTGGGAGAAAAAGGGAAATGAATGCTGTCTATGTACATCAATTTCGTCAACTTTCACAGTCGCCCCTTTTTACATAACAGCAGTCATTTTTGCAATTGATGGGTTTACAGGTAAACAGGCATCGTTGATGAATTAGCATTTTGTCGATACTAACATTTGGCGTACAATCATAGACAGTCGAGGCGATGGGCAGAATGCAGCACATAGGAAATTGCATTTTCGTTGTGTTCCTGACAATTAAACGCACTACATAGCATAAATCTTTCTAACTTAAAAATGTGACCAATGAACAGTTTTGACCAGGTAGTTGAGAGCGGAATTCAGTTCAATACACAAGATCTCTTCGTCACAGTGTCTTTTTATCATTGAGCCATCACTGGTAGGCTCTAGTCCGAGTACTTTCGTTGGCGCTGTTCAGCACCGGCGGTGGAGCTATAGGTCCAGCTCAGTTCTATCCTTTCGCGTTGCAGGGTGCGGTCAGTCCTCTGCTGTTAGACCACAGTCCTGTTCCCTAAACAATCCGTTTGGCGGCGCCTTATGCTCGGCACCTATAGTTCTGTGGCAACACCCTATTCCCATATGAATGCAGTTCTTCCTTTTGGCAAAAAGTCACGTGGAAAAGAGGGTGAGGGTGGTTCAAATAGTCGATAGGAGAGAGAGCGGAGTTGGGTCAGAGTTCCTGGGACACACAAAAGGGACCAAGGGAGCAAGGGATAACAAGCAGGCAGGCCCATCAATCGGGCCCAGAGAAGGGGGGGGACGGAGACTCCAGGCACACGTGGGTTAGCAGACGGAGGGCTTCAAGGCGGCCCATCGTTTTTCAGTTTCCACGTTGAAATTGCGGTCTCGTCCCGTATCCTGTTGCTCTGCGGCTCCACCTTTGGTCGAGGTCACACGTGTCCCAAGATCCGCAGTCAGGCTGTACGTCACATCTGACCCATCTCCTTCGGTGATCGTGAATCTTTGAATAGGTACAAGACAACGTTTTAGAGAAATGGCAGAAGAAGACATCTACGCATATGAATTCCTCCCTCAATTCTACGCATTTGAGAGTTTATGCTCATCGGTCACAGTCAGAGGTCTATTACCAAGCAGTGCATGTGTCAGCATTCCTACTGAGTTTTATGGCAGGTTTATTCATCGTCCCATTTAGAATTCAAGTGAGGACAAAATAATATTTCCATCAACTGTGCATTACATCATATTCAACATTTGCGGAACATTTCCCTTCAGGACTGGCTAACCTTTTCACACAGGGCGGGGGCGCTATCGTCGAGAGTCGGGCAAAACAAGGTTTTCTCGAGGGTCAACAGCTACTCATGGTCATCATGTTTATATCCGGGACAGCAGCTGGGGTCTATCAAATGGGGAGGGTATACTTCGGGCGCTCGCGCTTGGGTGCGAAGGGGTGGGGCAATCTGGGCATTGGGTGTCAATCTAGACGTTGGCGTTCGTCTCTGAAGAACAGACATAAGGTGCCATTGACATACAGTTCCCCTATGAATAGCCAGATTTGGGGGACCTTAGCCGTCTTACCTGTCCTTTCCTTTTCAGCCAATTCAAGTTCATTTATTTTTTTGTAGAAAGGAGAGGTAGTAATATGGCAAGTTACAATCATTTTTATTTCGGTCAATTTCGCTGAACACCTCCGCGTTCAATAAGTATCAAATCAGACTGGTGCCGGTGGGGCACAATTTTACCAAAAAGAGGGAGAGAAAATAGGGAGACTCTCATAGAGAGTGAGAGTCGTCCGCAATCTAAATGAGCCATTCGGTACACGTATGACATGTAAAGAGAGAGAGAGAGGGAGAGAGAGAGATAAGGGGGTGGTGAGAGAGAGAGAGATAAGGGGGTGGTGAGAGAGAGAGAGAGAGAGAGACGTGTACGAAAATAGGTCATTTAGTGCGCTCACAACACAGAACAGCAAAGGTCAGGTAACATGCAAATACAGACAGAGGGAAGACATAAATCCGTACAATACACACACAAACTCAGACAGGGAAGACAGCACATGCATTACACATATATAAAACATTCACGACAGGACAGGAAACAACAGGTGGCCAACAAAATTCATATTATATCCTACGTATCTTTACTATCTTATTTATCTATGTGCTTAGCTCTTTCTACCCTTCCCTCCTTTTCCTTCTCGCCAGTTATGTCGGCCAGCGTTCCCAATTGCCAATACTTACACCTCAGTCGTTGGTCAGCCAGAAATTAGCCTGGTCGTGCTATTTACCCATGGTTGGATTTTAAACCATTTTTCAGTTCCTTCCTTTGGTGGGAAGTTCTCCGGGCTGAGGCAACGGCAAGTATTGATCGGGAGAACAGTCGGACAGCTTGGCTACATCTATAAGAGTGCGAAAAAAAGGGGGGCAGTGCATTTTGAACACCAGCAACATTTCTAACTTCCCAGACGGGTGGTGCCGTGATAACCCTTACCCGTATATTTTTCTTTGTCCTTTCCCTACCTAGTCAAAACGTCCAGTTACATTATTT
Organism: Lissotriton vulgaris; assembly: GCF_964263255.1. Taxonomy (NCBI): domain Eukaryota; kingdom Metazoa; phylum Chordata; class Amphibia; order Caudata; family Salamandridae; genus Lissotriton; species Lissotriton vulgaris. The sequence continues at coordinate 48,309 of NW_028252880.1, forward strand.
AACGCGTCGTTTCTAGTCAATTTTTCGTCATTCAGTACCTGTCCAGTTTCTATGTCAGTCCATCCTCCCAGTTGCTATGTTCTAAGGAGGAACAGTCATGTTTAAGTCTACGTCTTTTAAAAACTTTTATTTGTCATAAGGACCATGCTCATATTCCCTTCTTCCCCTTCTCATTGGCGGTTCGGTCATCGTCCTTCCATACATCAGCCAAGGTTCCGACGTGACCTGCAGAAGGGAGGAGAAAGAAGGGGTGGGGGGGCAATATTCAAACCTCATCAGCATGCAATAATCCGGAAATGTTTTTACCTACCACATACTCGACCTATCTCCACGTAGTGCATTTCTCTACCATCACGGCGTTTAAGCCCAGAGGGACCAGAAATGTCAGACAGATAATCATTGACGATCTGCGTATCTACATGAGTGACTTGGTCGTAACCCCTTTTGATCGGGTACAAGGGTGGCGGTCAGGTGGCATTTCTGTGGTGTCGTTTTAGGGCTTCTAAAGCACCTTTCCGGCTGCCTGTCACACATAGTGTGGCTGCTAAATATCGGGTCCTTTTTAACCTTTAGCCTTCATCATACTTTCTCGTCGCTCATAGTAGTAATACATTCAAAACTCATTAATGCAACCGCTACAACTATGCTTTCGTTTTCAAAATACTTTTAATAAAAAGTGTTGACGTATAAATACAGGCCTACAACCCAGTGGACTAGCCACGGAGCAGATTGGAACTGTACATAGGAAGAACAAAGCTGGTGGCAGTTCATTGCATAAAGTGCGGCAGTGCAATAAAATCGTATTAAACTCCCCTACAGAGCAAACATGATGCATGTCAGTAATTCATCTTTAATAAATTCATAAATACATTATCCAATGTTCAATCATTACCTAAATTACACCAATTCATTTTCCAACTCATAATCAGTACCCACCCTAAATCAATTCATTGTCCAAGCACATACTCAATATCCTTCATATCTACTTTCATTATCCAAAACGTTATATATATCTCGGGGCAAAAAGCTTGCGCAATCAGGGTGCAACAAAGTTTATTCAAAACGTCTCATTTTGTGTCGACGCCATTTTGGGTGGGGTCAGGCGAGTTCCAGCACAGTCAGAATGTCTCTAGTCTCGCATGGTTGGCCCAGAACCTTCCGTTGGCAGTTCAAAAAGTTTTGTGCTATGTGGTTAACAGTCTAACAAATATGGACCATTAGTCAAAGAGTGGGGAGGGCGGCAACAATTTTCCTACCGGGTCATTCTGGTGTTCCTCCGGAACTGAACAAGTCTGTGCCGTGGCTGCATTTTAGCCATTTCCAATCCGAGGCTGGCGCCGGCAGGAGTTGCACCGATGTCGTGGTTCCCAGTGAAGGGGGCGGGGGCACCCATGCAGGGGGGTCGGGGGCCCCCCGGCTCTTATAGAATCTTCAAGGTCGAGGAGAGACGATATGGAGCGTGTGCCCGTCCTGGGCAGAAGACCGCTTTTTGATGTTGACCCTCTTTAAGTAAGAGCATTGGGGTGTCGCTGGAAGCCTCCACCTGGAGGGAGGTGGGGGAGGCTCGTTCGCGCCGCCTCCCCCTTCCAGCGACCCCGCGCCGTTCCTTGGCTCCGTCGCTTCGATATTGGCCGTGCCAGCCATTGAAGATGGGGGGGGGTGGTCGGCGGCTGAGGCAAGACAGCCCCCCCCCCTTTTTGACATGTGGCGGGACTACCTGTAACTGTCCAGGCGTTGTCGTGTGGCTGGGCTACCTGTAACTTCCAGGCGTGGACATGTGGCGGGACTACCTCCAACTCTCCAGGAATTTGAAATGTGGCGGGACTACCTGTAACTATCCAGGCGTCGGCATGTGGCGGGACTACTTGCACTTGTCCAGGCGTTGACATGTGGCGGGACTACATGTAAGCGCCGCCGCTCTTGTTTGTGGCTTCGGCCTTCTTCGCGGGCCGGTCCAGGCGAGAGACAGAGGAGGGGGGGGGTGGTCGGTGGCTGAAACAAGACAGCTCCCCCCCCCCGTGGCCCGCAGGGCAGCAGAAGAGGAGAGAAGGAGAGGCCATCACCGTTTTCTGGGCCGTCCGCCCCACAGCCTCCCCTTCCGACTGCGTCCAGGCGAGCCCCGCATTGCCTCGAGGCCTCGCCTACCGGATGGGCGTATCCGCGGACCTGTGGCATTTCGGGAGTTTCCGGAATGGGGGTAGGTACCTATTGATTTGTATCTATTTCATGTGACCGTGATTTGGGCGTGGTGGGCAATGAGGCAGACATGTTTAGGGCAGGAATAGGCAACGGAACCTAATTACCTCGTGGCTTGCCATGGTGTCAAGCTTGTCTTCCCTCGCCATTTTTATGTTTCTTATTACGGGTTATTTCTAACGTTTCTTATTTTATTTTTAGCGAAGTTGATAACTCCTCAGTGGCCTACTGATTTCGCTCAACTCCTTTTCTTTTTATTTTTATGCCATAACCTATTATAAGCTATAGCGACTAGTCCACACTTTAATGAACAGGTCCTTATTAGATGTGCCCTCCAGTGGAGCTGGATGGTTCGACTCTAATAAGCGGTCCGGGCTAAACAGGCTACCAACCAATGGGGAGAAGATAGGCATGACGGATTACAACGGGGACAAAAGTCTGCATTACCTATCTTATCACTGCGGGCAAAGACTAGGCAGAATATTTCTATTCTCCGTTGTTTGGCGGCGGTGAATACCTCAAACGAACCAATACCGAATCAATCGGCCAATCAAACAATTCAGTGGGGAGAATAAGAGGGCACGAAAAGTTATCGCTACCCACTCTTTCTCTACCTGCAAAGAGAGACCTTGTTCTTCCCTGTTTGCAGACAAAGAATCTCCAGACAATAATCCACGAACGACAGTTCGGGAAACAGTGGGGGAGGAAGATAAGCACGACGGATTACAATGGGGACAAAAGTCTGCGTTACCTATCCTTCACTGCTTGCAGAGAGAGAGCCTGTTGTTTTCTCCGTTTGCAGACAGTGAATCTCCAGAGGGTTTCAATCAAAGCGTAATACTAGTATTATCCAACAAACAATCATTTCACAATTTGTCGCATTTACGCGACCTTACCCGGACCGGACCGTGTGGGCAGTTCTTCGCCTTCCTCCCTCCAGCGCCCGATCGTTCTCTTACTTCATGATTTTATTGCAGCAGTCCTGTGGGATTCCAGTCAGGACAGTAGGTCACTCAAGAGAGGTCCGTTCAGAATAGGTGAAGTTCATTCAATCGGCAGCCGGACGAGGGCCCTCTCAAGGCAGGTATACTCCGATCATTTTAGATGTTCACCTCATCGTCTGGATCTCTCTTACTGGACCGTATGTCACTGATGGACCCCGCGTTGGGACGCCAATTGTAGAAAATGAGCCCATAATTCTATCGATGCCCAGGCTGCTGGCGCAAGACGCCTCTTAGTTCCCATTCTGAATAGTTATCAAATAAAGAGACGGGCGCTGGATGCAGGAATCAAGAACAGAGTTTAATTCTCATGAGGAGAGCCAGTCATTTCAGACACGAAGCAAGGTGTCATCGGGAGGTGCTCTAACAAGTGAGCTGAGGCTCTTGCTTTTATACCTTACAAAACACTTGATGGTACAATCAGGACAGTATGACGCAAAAGAAAGGCATCCCTATAATCCTCGTCTCAATCCTACCCCACACATGTTCACAATGGGGACCCTTGACCTGCTGATAAGAGGGGAGGGGTCATCACGCAGTTGAGTGTTCTGCCGAGTCTTAGGATGTGTGCGCCTGATCATATCACAGGGGGTGGGGAGGCCTTGAATCAATAGAGGGTCCTTTGAAGGAGAGGGACCTTATACAATAAAGGCAGTAAATGGTATCTCCTGGCTTAGGCGATGGCCTCGGACATGTGTGGTCAGCCGGGCTCGGGGGAAGGGGTCGTAAAAAGGAGTGGTATTCATGCCGCGTGGACAATCGAGCGCTGAAGGAAGGCTTGTCAACAGAGGGGCATTCATGGGAGGGAAGGAGGTGTTAGTCAGGCGCGGCCGTGACTCCCAAGGACAGGGTCTTGCAGAAGAAGAAGGTTTATGACTTGCCCATGTGAGGAGAGGGAGGGGGTCAGGGTGCGCGCAGGGTCAGAGTCGCACAGAGAGAGAGAGAGAGATCCTATGACCTGTACATGAGAGAACAGGGGCAGTCAGATACAGCTGGGGGGGCTATGTCAGCTGAGGCGAAGGATGCTTCTTCGAGAGGGAAATGGGGAATGCCTGGGTCAAGCAGGAGGGTTGCCTTTCACATCAGGATCGCGCAAAGGGAAAGGGTTTCATGGTCTATACATGAGAGAGGGGGTGCAAGATACGCGCAGGAGGGAAGCCGGGGATTCCGATGGGTAAAAAGGCCATGGTGCCCAGAATGGCTGTGCATATGCATATAGGTATGGGCTCCCACTGGCGGAGTGATACGGTCAATAGTCTATGGCATTCATGGTGTTCACAGGGAGAGGAGTGGGAGAAAAAGGGAAATGAATGCTGTCTATGTACATCAATTTCGTCAACTTTCACAGTCTTTGGGGTATCTGGAAAGTATTACCAG